>NC_069499.1:1175629147-1175856647 GCF_027579735.1 Bombina bombina | reverse complement strand
CAAAGGGGTTAATTACAATGATAAAGTCCTGCTCAGAGTCCCAGGCAGCTCCTGAGCTACCTGCAGATTGTGCTTGGCAGGGGTACCCGACTGCTGCTGCTGATTGACTCATCAGCTGTTAAGTGTTTGGGACCTGCAGTTCTCTACGGCTCCCAAGCAGGAATTTATCTCTGTGTTTGCAAGTTATAAGCATATAGGGCTAGATTACAAGTGTAGTGTGACTGACAGCGCAGGATGCATTATCTTGTGTATGGTATTACAAGTGGATAGTAACACATTTTAACATGGACAAAATTTATGGTGTCCCATACTTTTAATAGATAGCAGCTACTACTTAGCGCTCGTGTTATCCAACACAAATGTTACTGTATAAGCCTCTTGTGTGAGACAATGAATGCACTATGCTATCGGACATGCAGATGTTAGCACGCACTAGGCTATTGCTGGAGCAATAAAAAATAACCTTGGACTTGAAATATGAAAGAAAAAAATGGAAGCAGCATAGATTGATCTTCAGCAATGTTACAATATACAACATTTTTGCGCTCCACCTGTAATCTTAACTAAGAATTTCTATGGTGAGTATTGCAAATATAATACACTCTTATTAATTCGAGCATCTCGTTTTTCCCTACACTGTCACTTTAAGACTACTCAGGACTTTCTATATAAAGTATATAAATGCCTTAGGCTCTGTCTGGTGCAAATAAATGCAGTTTATGGGCCCATAAATAACATTTATGCTGTTTTATGAATTGTTTTATCATTCAGACCAGAACCTAAAACTGTACATTGTAAATAGAAAATAAATACATCAACATAACTTCCATATAAGCACCAGATGGATGTAGCCTGCAGTATAAATATTATTTTAATCTGGTAAAAACAAATATCAAATACAAATTCATTATAAGCATAACTGTTCTGGTATTGGAGGATGTATCTTTGCATTTTCATCAAATTCAATTTTCTCTTGTTTTCTTTTTTTTTTTATAGGAGCAACATAAAACCAAACAAAAAATATATACTTTGAAGGTTTATATCTTTTTATGTTCTGCCTGTTTTTTTATCAATTAAAGCTAATATTGTCCTTATTTTATAGGGATATTGCTACCCATGACATTTGCCAGGCCAGTTCTCTATGCTTTATAGCGTGAGCATCCTATAACTTTGTCTGTGTGGAGGATGCCAGCTAACTTCTTGCAGTATCTGCAGTATTTGTGGATATACTTATCCAGCTCTGCCAGGTTATGGAAAGTGCCCTTCATTCTAAAAGTGCTGCCATTAGCACCAAATCTTTTTTACATTTTAATACAGACACATTTTATTAACCTCTTTGCTGCCAGATACGGTGACCACCTATTGGTAGGCAACATGTTAAAGGGATACTGAACCCAAATTTTTTCTTTTGTGTTTCAGATAGAGCATGACATTTTAAGCAACTTTCTAATGTACTTCTATTATCAAATTTTCTTCATTCTCTTGGTATCTTTATTTGAAATGCAAAAATGTAAGTTTAGATGCCGGCCCATTTTTGGTGAACATCCTGGGTTGTTCTTGCTGATTGGTGGATAAATGTATCCACTAATAAAAAGTGCTGTCCAGAGCAGAAGCTTAGATGCCTTTTTCTTTTTTCTTTTAGATTTTAAACTTTATTGAGATAACTTGAAAGTTAACAGCATAAGATCATTAGATGCCTTTTTCAAATAAAGATAGCAAGAGAACGAAGACAAATTTATAATGGGAGTAAATTAGAAAGTTGTTTAAAAGTGCAATTTTTGGGGGGGTTAAGTGTCCCTTTCAGTCCTCTCCAGCAACTAGATGGTTTAAGCTTGACATATAATAATGTATAACAACATTTTCTTTGATTCAATGATTTTTGTAACCTAAATTTACAAATGTTAAATTTCACAGCCGTAAATGTTTGTTTTATAATCTAGTAATAGCTGTGTTGTTGCACAGAAACAGACCTGCTACCGATTAATAAAATAGCAACTGACTCAGAACCAGTGTTGTAGATTCAACAAGCGTCAGATAACACTTAATTTCCTGTGAAATTCTGTTAAGTAGGTTCACAAAAGTGTAAGGGAGCTGACAAATTAAGATTATTAATAGGATAATACAGAAGAGCTCATTTATATATTAGCAAACCTAAATATATCATAATAAACACATTTATATACATTAATGAATTGATATACTAATACTTAGTGATAAACCTACCCAAGTATCAAACCTCTATGACACCTTGTGTCAAATTTTCTCACTGAGATTATATGAGTGTCACTGTGTTACTCCTGGAGATGTGCACAACCCCAGCTGGCTGATCCAGTGTGAATGAGCATCAGATAATATCCGGCCATATTGTGTAGGGATTAGTCTGAGAGATGAGTAGCATTGTCTGTCTGGGAGATATGCAGGACTCTTAAGCTCTTTGTAATGAAGTCTCCCCGAGGAACAAGACAAGTGGTTCAGTAATGCATGGAGTGTGTCCAGTTTGACAGCTATAGGAGAAAAGGTAGAAATTAAAGGGACATGAAATACTTTAAGGTTGTAATATAAAATATTTAATTATATGTGGTAAAACACTTTGCAATATAATTTCATAGACCCCCCTTTCTTCTAATTAATCTTTGAAAAATGAGGGCTTTCCCATTCTGAGAATTAAAAATGCATATTATAGACATCGCAAACCTAGACGAGAGCATGGTGTAGGGTGTAGTTTAAGAGAGCTTGATGTGGGGGCTGTATAAAAGAATATGCTGTGGGTTGGTTTAGTATAAGAGAGCATGGTGTGAGGGTGCAGTGCAAAACAGCTAGATTTGGGTTGTATTGTAAGAAAGCATGGTGTGGGGGAGCAGTGTAAGAGAGCTAGAATTGGGGTGTAGTGTAGGAGAACATGGTGTGGGGGTGCAGTGTAAGAGCTAGATTTGGGGTGTAGTGTAAGAGAGCATGCTGTTGGGTTGTAGTGTAAGAGAGCTAGATTTAAAATGTAGTGTAAGAGAGATAGATTTGGGGTGTAGTGTAAGAGAGCATGGTGTGGGGGTGCAGTGTAAGAGCTAGATTTGGGGTGTAGAGTAAGAGAGCTAGAATTGGGGTATAGAATAAGAGAGCTAGGTTTGGGGTGTAGTGTAAGAGAGCTAGAATTGGGGTGTAGTGTAGGAGAATCATGGTGTAGAGGTGCAGTGTAAGATAGCATGGTGTGGAGTAAGAGAGCTAGATTTGGGGTGTAGTGTAAGAGATCATGGTATGAGGGTGCAATGTAAGAGAACTAGATTTGGGGTGCAGTGTAAGAGAGCTTGATGTGTGAGGTGTAGTGTAAGAGAGCATGGTGTGAGGTGCTGTGTAAGATTGCATGGTGTGAGGTGCAGTGTAAGAGAGCTAGATTTGGGGTGTAGTGTAAGAGAGCTAGATTTGGGGTGCAGTGTAAGAGAGCTAGATTTAGGGTGCAGTGTAAGAGAGCTAGATTTGGGGTGTAGTGTAAGAGAGCATGGTGTGAGGTGCAGTGTAAGAGAGCTAGATTTGGAGTGCAGTGAAAGAGAGCTAGATTTGGGGTGCAGTGTAAGAGAGCTAGATTTGGGATGCAGTGTAAGAGAGCTAGATTTGGGGTGTAGTGTAAGAGAGCATGGTGTGAGGTGCAGTGCAAGAGAGCTAGATTTGGGGTACAGTGAAAGATAGCTAGATTTGGAGTGCAGTGTAAGAGAGCTAGATTTGGGGTGTAGTGTAAGAGCTAGATGTGGGGTGCAGTGTAAGAGAGCTAGATTTGGGGTGCAGTGTAAGAGAGCTAGATTTGGGGTGTAGTGTAAGAGAGCATGGTGTGAGGTGCAGTGTAAGAGAGCTAGATTTGGGGTGTAGTGTAAGAGAGCTAGATTTGGGGTGTAGTGTAAGAGAGCATGGTGTGAGGTGCAGTGTAAGAGAGCATGGTGTGAGGTGCAGTGTAAGAGAGCATGGTGTGAGGTGCAGTGTAAGAGAGCTAGATTTGGGGAGCAGTGTAATAGAGCTAGATTTGGGATGCAGTGTAAGAGAGCTAGATTTGGGGTGCAGTGTAATAGAGCATGGTGTGAGGTGCAGAGTAAGAGAGCTAGATTTGGGGTGTAGTGTAATAGAGCATGGTGTGAGGTGCAGTGTAAGAGAGCTAGATTTGGGGTGCAGCGTAAGAAATTGTGGTGTTGTGTGCAGTGTAAGAGAGATAGATTTGGGGTGTAGTGTAATAGAGCGTGGTATGGGGGTGTAGTGTAAAAGAGCTACATTTGGGGTGCAGTGTAAGAGAGCATGGTGTAAGGGTGCAGTGTAATAGAGCTAGATTTGGGGTGCAGTGTAATAGTGTGGTGGTGTGTGCAGTGAAATAGAGCGTGGTGTGGGGGTGCAGTGTAAGAGAGCTAGATTTGGGGTGTAGTGTAAAGGAGCGTGGTGTGGTGTGCAGTGTAATAGAGCATGGTGTTGGGTGCAGTGTAAGAGAGCATTGTGTGAGGGTGCAGTGTAAGAGAGCTAGATTTGGGGTGCAGTATAATAGAGTGTGGTGTTGTCTGCAGTGTAAGAGAGTCTCTGGTGTTGTGTGCAGTGTAAGAGAGCGTGGTGTGGGGTGCAGTGTGAGAGAGTGTGGTGTGCAGTGTAAGAGAGCGTGGTGTGGGGGTGCAGTGTAAGAGAGTGTGGTGTGGGGGTGCAGTGTAAGAGAGCGTGGTGTGGGGGTGCAGTGTAAGAGGGTGTGGTGTTGTGCCCAGTGTAAGAGAGCGTGGTGTGGGGCGCAGTGTAAGAGAGTGTGGTGTGCAGTGTAAGAGAGCGTGGTGTGGGTGTGCAGTGTAAGAGAGCATGGTGTGGGGGTGCAGTGTAAGAGAGCGTGGTGTGGGGGTGCAGTGTAAGAGAGCGTGGTGTGGGGGTGCAGTGTAAGAGGGTGTGGTGTTGTGCGCAGTGTAAGAGAGTGTGGTGTGGGGTGCAGTGTAAGAGAGTGTGGTGTGTAAGAGGGCTTGATGTGTGGGGGGGCAGTATAAGACAGCAAGGTGGGGCTGTGTAAGCTGCAGGAGATCACCCTTAAAGGGGCAATAACTTGCAGTTAAAAGTGCTGTGTAACCTGAGAGGCAGGGGAGCTCAAACAGAGCCCCTATTTACCCTCTGTTTTAGAAGAATAATTAGCATCCTTATGTAAAAATGGTTGAGACTATCCTTTCAAATGAGGGGTCACTTGTTCCTCTAGCACAAACAAGTGGGAGATAGGGGCTTTGTTAGAGCCCTCTCTCCCTCAGGGTAAATAGCATGTTTAAGTGCGGCTGTAGGTTATTGCCGCTTTAAGAATGATAGCCTGCATCTTATAGGGGTATAAAGCTCCTTATGTAAAAGAGGGGGGTGAGCAGTTATAGAGCCATAAATCCCACCCTTAAAAAACACAGATGGGTGTGAGACTCCAGTTTAGAAAGAGGGGACCCCGCTCTTTCTAAAGTGGAGTCATTAGTAAGGGATTGACATAAAAATGGGAATTTCTTATCTATTCCTAATATATTTATATACCTATATGGGGACAGTAGACCATACGACACATATGCATGCAATACCCCTCACAGGAAAGAGGTGATTTCACATTTTCAAATAAGTCGTCTCTGCCCCTTTAGATACCAGGTGATTGCCAGAAAAATGGCCATTAACCCCTTAATGACCGGACCATTTTTCAATTTTCTTACCCTTAATGACAATGGCTATTTTTACATTTCTGCGGTGTTTGTGTTTAGCTGTAATTTTCCTCTTACTCATTTACAGTACCCACACATATTATATACCGTTTTTCTCGCCATTAAATGGACTTTCTAAAGATACCATTATTTTCATCATGTCTTATAATTTACTACAAAAAAAAAAAAAAATATGAGGAAAAAATTGAAAAAAACACACTTTTTCTAACTTTGACCCCCAAAATCTGTTACACATCTACAATCACCAAAAAACACCCATGCTAAATAGTTTCTAAATTTTGTCCTGAGTTTAGAAATACCCAATGTTTACATGTTCTTAGCTTTTTTTGCAAGTTATAGGGCCATAAATACAAGTAGCACTTCGCTATTTCCAAACCACTTTTTTCAAAATTAGCGCTAGTTACATTGGAACCCTGATATCTGTCAGGAATACCTGAATATCCCTTGACATGTATATATTTTTTGTTAGAAGACAACCCAAAGTATTGATCTAGGCACATTTTGGTATATTTTATGCCACCATTTCACCGCCAAATGCGAGCAAATAAAAAAAAAAACTTTACATTTTTCACAATTTTAGGTTTCTCACTGAAATTATTTACAAACAGCTTGTGCTATTATGGCACAAATTGTTGTAAAAGCTTCTTTGGGATCCCCTTTGTTCAGAAATAGCAGACTTATATGGCTTTGGCATTGCTTTTTGGTAATTAGAAGGCCGCTAAATGCTGCTGCGCACCACACGTAAATTATGCCCAGCAGTGAAGGGGTTAATTAGGTAGGTTGTAGGGAGCTTGCAGGGTTAATTTTAGCTTTAGGGTAGAGATCAGCCTCCCACCTGACACATCCCACCCCCTGATCCCTCCCAAACAGCTCTCTTCCCACCCCCACCCCACAAATGTCCCCGCCATCTTAAGTACTGGCAGAAAGTCTGCCAGTACTAAATAAAAGGAGTTTTTTTTTTTTTTATAAAAAAAATAAAATATTTTAGCTGTGATGGACTCCTGCCTTAGCCCCAACCTCCATGATCCCACCCCCCCCAGCTCTCTAACCCTCTCCCCTATCTAATTGCGGCCATCTTGGGTACTGGCAGCTGTCTGCCAGTACCCAATTTGCCCCAAAAACAAAAGTATTTTTTCCTCTTTTGGATTTTTTTTTGTTTTCTGTAGTGTAGCAGCCCCCCACAATACCCCTATCCCCCTCCCCCTCCCCGATCCTTTTATATTATTTTTTTTTTTAAATCTTTTTCCCCCCCTCTTCCCTCCTCATTGGTGTCAGTGGGCAGCTAATGCGCGCGCGCGCACATGAACGCGCACGCGCGCCCCCCCGCACGCTCCCGGCACCCGGCGTGCACATTGCACTTCTAGGAACCGGATGCCAGGTAGCGATGGGCCGCCCACCCGCCTGCCTGTTACGCTCCCACCCACCAACGAACCGGCACCATCGCTACCGGTGCAGAGAGGGCCACAGAGTGGCTCTCTCTGCATCAGAGTCTTCTAAAAAGGTATTGCAGGATGCCTCCATATGGAGGCATCACTGCAATACCCTGAGAGCTGCTGGAAGCGATTGCGATCGCTTCCAGCACTCTGTTAGACAACTCACGTACCAGATACGTCCATTGTCATTAACTGCTTGTTAATGCATGACGTACCTGGTACGTCAGTTGTCATTAAGGGGTTAAGGCACAGTAAACCCAAAATTTTTCTTTCATTATTTAGATAGAGAATACAATTTTTAAAAAGTTTCCAATTTACTTCTATTATCAAATTTGTTTTGTTCTCATGTTATTCTTTGTTGAAGGGATACCTTGGTAGGTAGCGTGCACATGCCTGAAGCACTATATGACAGCAAATAGTGCTGCCATCTAGTGCTCCTGCTAATGTATAACATTGTTGAAAAACTGCTGCCATATAGTGTTGTGGACACGTGCACACTCATGAGTTTACATCCCAGCTTTTCTACAAAAGATAACAAGAAAATGAAGATAACAGAAGTAAATTGGAAAGTTGTTTAAAATTGTATGCTCTATCTGAATCATGAAGGAAAAAAATTGGGTTTTATGTCCCTTTAACAATTATTTTCTAGATGCCCTTTATGGTACTCTTATAGGCCTATAAAATGGGCCCTATTACCCCCAAATCAGCAATACAGTGGGGCAAGTGAGAGGCCCCTCTTTCAAAGTCGGGGTCACATGCCCAGGTGGCAATAGCATCAGTGATCACCTGACAGAACCCTAGGCATATGGAACAACATTAAGGGGGTGCGGTATACCCTAAGTTACCACCCCCCACAATACATAGATACAAATGAGACAACTTACTTGACAGCAGCAACCCTGCTCTTTCAAATAAGTGGCCCTGTGACAAATACCTCACAGCATTGGTTCTTGTTTGGGGGTTCTGGCTATTTGTAAGAGACCTTTATTACCCCATCACCATAGAAATATATCATAAGACCCCACATTTGCAAGTGTTAGGTCCCACGATTCAAAGAAGGATTTTCTTGTCCTATGAGGTAATTGCCATAGTGATAATGATACCTGGCAGTAACCACTAGCTCATAGCTCCATGTTTGTTCTAACTAATAAAAAAAATTAAAGGGACATAATACTCATATGCTAAATCACTTGAAACTGATGCAGTATAACTGTAAAAAGCTGACAGGAAAATATCACCTGAGCATCTCTATGTAAAAAAGGAAGATATTTTACCTCACAATCTCCTCAGCTCAGCAGAGTAAGTTCTGTGTAAAAAGTTATACTCAGCTGCTCCCAGCTGCAGGTAAAAAAAAAGAAAAGAAATGAACAGCAGCCAATCAGCATCAGCAGTGCTGAGGTCATGAACTCTTTTACTGTGATCTCATGAGATTTGACTTAACTCTCATGAGATTTCATAGTAAGCTTCCTTTACCTGATTGGTGAAATAATATGAGAGTGCACAATGCTCATCCCTTCTGCTGTCCTAGGACAGACAAACTAAAATGCTGCTTAGAAATCCTTTACAATGGGAGGTGGCTACTGAGGAACTTTTGAGGTAAAATATCTTTCTTTTTTACATAGAGATGTTCAGGTGATATTTTCTAGACAGCTTTTTACAGCTATGCTGCATCACTTTCAAGTGTTTAAACATTTGGGTATTATGGCCCTTTAAGAATCGATATAATTAGGAAAACTTAAAAACAGCTGATATGTTGTGAAATCCTTTGTAGGATGACTTTTGGTGCAACTATTTGATTAGTGATTAATGGACAGTGCTATTTGTGTTCCAAACCCGGCAACATGTGTAATTCATAACTGTGCAGGAAACCCTAGCACAGGGCTGTGAAAATGGCTCAGCAGCAAACTTTCATGGTTCAGGTGGAGCATGCAATGTATTTAGTCCTCTTAGTATCCTTAGTTGAAAGCAACCTAGGTAGCCTCAAGAGCATCAATGCACCACTGGGCTAGTTGATTATTGGTGGCTACACACACACACACATGCATCTTGTCCTTAGCTCACCAGATTTGTTAACCCTTTTGATACCATAACCACCTGTTTTTTTCATAAGCATCTCATTAATGGGGATCGTCCTATCATTGATGTATAGTCAAGGGCGTAATGTGAGTGGTGATGACATTGCCACAAATATATGTGGTGACGTCACATAAAGGGCAGGACATGGAAATGACAGGCAGTAAAAGGATAGGTTGAGTTTGCTCAGCTCCCTTACTAGCCACAGACCTCCTCATTTGTAGAATCACCTAATCAAAGTTTAAATAAGTGAAAAGCAGGACACGTAGTTTTGCTGGGGAAGTTGTTTTTTTCCAATAACATAAAATCTATTTTTTCTATATAGGTCATGTCCCTCTCTTAAATACATATATACACTTTGTCTGTATAGTCAGATTGATCTCCTGGAAAAAAAAGTGCTTTTATTTCTGGTCTGGCACAAAGGATCATCTCTAGTTTATAACCCCCAAAAGTCTATATGGGCCAATCTTTCAAATTTAGCAACCTTAGCTGAGAATTTAGTAAGGAGATCACAGTAAGTCTTCTGACATGTCATGAAATAAATATAAATAAAATAAATATAAATATAATTATGGTATATTTTGAATCTGCTGGGCATGCTGAAAAAACAAAACAAAAAACAATCTAATCTGTGTGGGTTACTTACTGAAATATAACTTACTGTATTGTTTAAATGTAAGCAGCAAAAAAAGCTCAAAATCGGCTCAGCGCATGGGGTGTGCAGTTGCCTTTAACTATGGTGTTGATCATTGTTTCTCAACCGCGGTCCTCAAGTACCCCCAAAGGGGCAGGTTTTCATTATAGCTGAACCAGTGCACAGGTGAAGAGCAGGTTACTTTACCTGTGCACTTGTTCAGCTATAATGAAAACCTGGCCTGTTGGGGGTACTTGAGGGACGTGGTTGAGAAACACTGGGGTAGATTACAAACCTTTAGAAAATCTAATGATTTTTTTTTTTACATAATATAAAAAATTATTTGGGGATTTTTGTGGATAAATCAGTTGATATGTTTATCTAAATGCCCCCTCAATGTTTAACGTCTGTGCAAGGGTTAAACACCAAGTTATATATAAGCGATAGCACGGAAATAACACATTTTCTTTTCGTAAGTTTATGTACCTTTTATTGCTTTATAGAGTGTATCCCTCAGCAGATCATCTAGCAGTAATTACTCTACCACTGATCAAGTGATATGTTAACCTTATACCAATCCAGTAGATGGCAGAATGTAGGGCACAAACATTTTTGTTATTCACTTGGGAGTGGGGACAGAACGTTGATAGACAATTTGAGTATATTTAGAAATGATTTTAACACATTAGATATTGTTTTAAAACCTTTTAATCAAAATGAAGGCAAACAGCGTTGGCAAGAAAAGTTGATAACCACTATTTTTTAAAACATTCTCATACATTTCTTAGATTTTTGGGGGGTTTCTCTACCTGTCATACAAAATGCTGCAATATATAGTGCAACAGAGCATATTTAGTCCACATTAAAGGTAGCTACCGTATATTTGGTCAGCTACATGTTGGCAACTGAGGTGTTAATGACTCCATGCTGTGCCCCCAACAGGTCATTGGCCTTAGGACAGCACTACAGCTCGCTTGGCTCACAGCCAATCCTCTGCGGCTCTATCCCAGGACTGGTCCCGAAACAGCTGCGTTTCTGCCGAAATTACATTGAGATAATGCCGAGCGTGGCAGAAGGGGTAAAGCTTGGAATTCGTGAGTGTCAGCACCAGTTTAGGGGCCGGAGGTGGAACTGCACCACCATTCATGATAGCCTGGCCATCTTCGGACCTGTGCTGGAAAAAGGTACAAACCCTGATGTAGACCAGAGGACACTATAAAAACCTACTGCTAGAGGTGGCACGCACCGGTGATGTGCATGAAACACTAGTGTCTGCCTTCACTTATCTCAAACTCATAGTTTTATAGAGATATAACAAATCATTGTTATTTGTACGGCACTATCAGTGGTACAGAACAGCCCTCTCCTACTAGCTTCACCTTAAACATTACTGTGCAAAAATGGTTTATAAAACAAAAATAATATAACACAAAATAATTCTAATATACTTGTAAATGTGACAAAAACCTGGAGATATGATAAATAGATAGATAAATAGATAAAACATTTAGTTCTGAGTAAAAAAATGTGGCTTTTCTAATCCTCAGAACTAAAAACGCACACTGCAGAGTTCTCAAGGCTAACCTTGCTACATATATGTCACAAACTAACTTTAGCAGGTGCAAAACAATACACTTTAACAACTCCAAACAAGGCAAGTGGTGGGGGGACTTTGACTGTGGAAAAACAAAATGTGGCAAACAATATCTTAATTTCTTTTTTAAATGTTTACACTCAACAGATATGTCATTCTATAGCAAGACAACAGATAGGTCTTGTAATTGTACAAGCTTTTTAATGTCCCTTTAAAAAAGCATTATAGTGTTACCACAAGAGAATCATCAACCTCAGAACAAAGGAGGCTGCTAATTGGTGCAGATCTACATGCACCTGGCTTGTAATTATACAGGAATAGTGTGTTCAGTGACCCTAAATGTATCATAGGGCAAATGCAAAGAAAATCTATTTTGTTACTAATAAAAACAATTTGCTGTAAAATCCAATGAGATGGAACACATGAAAAGAAAACAAATGATTTAAACTAATATATAGCTAAGCGAGTGTTCCAAAAACCAGACTAAATATACACCGCTTCTTCTCAGGCTAACATTTGTCTTTGCAACTAATTTTGTTTCTGTCCCCTGCTATAGGAACATAAAACATTTTTTTTCTTTCATGATTCAGATAGAGCTTGCAATTTTAAATAACTTTCCAATTTACTTCTACTATAAAACTGTCTTTCTTTTCTTGGTATCCTTTGTTGAAAAGCAGGACGCGCTATATGGCAGCAGTTATGCAAGAATGTTATACATTACCAAGAGCACTAGATGGCAGCACTATTTCCTGTCATGTAGAGCTCCAGACACGTGCAAGCTACCTATCTAGATATACATTCAACAAAGAATAGAATGAGAACAAAGCAAATTTGATAATAGAAGTAATTTGGAAACTGTTTAAAAATTGTATGCACTGTCTAAATCATTGGGTTTCATGTCCTTTTAAGTAATCTTACAATGTGTTGTTAGATTAGTTTTGCTTCTAGCAAAAATCTGTTTCTGTACTGTACATGCCAAGCAAAATGCCAGCCGCTTCTCTGATAAGTCAGGGCTGGGGCTGCAAGTGTAATTACCATCCTAATTAAACAAAAAATCTCTCCATTAGTATTAATAAATGAATACCTACCTATTAATAATAATAAAATGTTAGCAAGAGGAAACGTTACTTCAGTTTAGCAAGCGTATTGACATAGAGTGAATGACCGCACATGTAAGTCAGTGCACTGATAATGGCACGTTTATTACATCTCAGTCTCTGTATCAATGCCAGGTTTAAAGGTACAGAAAAGTCTCCACAAAAAAGCAGTTGACAAGGTGAGTGCAAAAATGCTTGTAAAAAAACAGCCTTTTCAGTGTTTAAAAGAACTAAAGGATCAGTTGCCCACAAACATATCCTCCCGTTAATTATGGTCATATTAGCTCTGCATTGGATGGAAGGTGTATCATTTGGGGAATTGTAAGTCCTTTTAAAGGAACAGCAAATACCTTTTAATTACAACAATTAAAGTCGTCCCATAGATTACCCCATCAGCAGGGTCTGAATGTTATTAGAACAGATTAACACCTTGTTTGCTGCCGTTATATTTCAATGGTCAAACTCCACCCACAAATGTCCTTATTTGGAAGAGCCAATCTAGGCTTGAGTCAGAGGACAACAGGACTTGTCACTGACATTGTGCTAACGAAATCTCCATTGTTTGTCCGCAGCAGAAATAATTAGATAACAAACTGCAAATTAGGGTCAGATAAGTGGTAAGGTTAGGCTTGTGCTCTTTCAGTTTTGTAGACTGAAAAATCCACAATTTTAAGATTTACTTAGGAGAAGTGGCAAAACTAAAGAATGAAACCATATTCCAAAGTTCTTTTTTTTTCTATGCGTAATTAAACATTTTATATTACAATCTCAAATTGTCTACTGACCCTTAAGGTATCAGTTCCTGCTTAGACTACAGTGCACTAATGACAGTGACATATTAAGGGTATCATTTTCTGCTAAAACCAAAGGCAGCTAATGGCAGTGAGTAGTTTTATGGTTTAGGTATCAATAAATAAGTGTTCAAAGTAACTTTACTAACAAAACCGAGTGATTCAATAATTTGGAAATAAGAATATGAAAGGAAAGTAGTTAAAACAGGAAACAAGATTGTGAGTTCTGAGTCCGCAAAAATGGTGCAGGTTTACATTTAGCTCTCAAACAGACTGAATGAGTGAAATCAGCTTAGGGCAGAATGAATGGGGTTTAAGCCTCCTCCCCACTGCGAGGCTGAGAGCGGCTGGGACTCCAGCCGGGCTCTGGGATCATTCACACGCCCTTTCACTTCTCTCCCCCCGAGACACAGAGGGGACAGTGTGCCGCCTGTACTGTGAAGTGACAGGGAAATAGCAGACCGGTCACACTAGGTCCCAGGAACGTCCATCATTATGTCTCTAATACACTGTGACACCAACACAAAAAAGGGGATTCAGTGTCTCAGCAGGTAACTGGCTGGACTGAGGAGGGGGGTAGTGTGAGTTTAATAGGGGCTCATTTCTCCCCATCCCACTCACTCCTGATTGATATTCATCTCTCCCTCTCACATGATTCTACCCAGGAGCTTGCACTCTAATGAGATGTAATAACTGGTTATGCTATGGGGGGCAGTTTCCATGCTTTTTGAATATTATAGAGCTTGAATTAAACAGCAGTCTTAAAGAGTGAAAATTATGTTGGTCATAGACAGCTGGTATCTCTGCAACTTTTCTCCATTGGCCAGTAAATATTTATGTATGCACTTAAAGATGTCATGTCCTGGCAACATTTGGATGCTGTAGTATGTGACTGCTGGCAAATTTCTTGATGTAACGTCTGAGTCCTTGCATCACTTTCCAGGAGGTTCTATCTATATATTGTATCTGTCTGTCTCTATCTATCTATCTATCTATCTATCTATCTATCTATCTATCTATCTATCTATCTATCTGTCTCATGATTTCAAGAAGGCATTTGATAAGATTAAGGGTTCATTTTATTAAAGTCTGGCGGACATGATACGCTGTAGCGTATCATGTCTGCCAGACATCGCTGAATGCAGACATTCAGCATTGCACAAGCAGTTCTAGTGAACTGCTTGTGCAATACCGCCCCCTGTCGATTCCTGGCCAATCGGCCGCTAGCAGTGGGTGTCAATCAGCCTGATCGTATAGGATCAGGCGGATTGCTGTACGCAGCCTCAGAGGTGGTGTATGAGTCTATAGACCGCTGCTTCTTAACTCCTGTTTCTGGTGAGCCTGAAGGCCCCTAAGACTGTATGATAATGGACAGGGTAGAGTTTTTTGGTCTGTACCTGCTAACAAACAGTTCACTGAAATAACTAGTTGCCATATTAAAGTGTTAAAAGCATAGCTAACAGGGGACATTAATTAATTAGAATTGTATTTTTGCCTCAGAATGTAATTTTAATGGACAATGTGTTTTTTATTTATATTTTTATTAAAACTATTTAAATTATGTGTAAAGCAAATGTGAATTTTACATTTTATTCAAATATGTTTGGGTATTTAATTGCACCCAGATTTTTTTTTGCAAAGCCTCCTATTTGACTAGCACATCCTTCTATTTTAGCTATCAGACTCATCTTCTGATTTATAACCACAGTTATTCTAATCTGGTTATTTTTTCAACCCTTTCAATTAAACATCTCTGTATGTATGGCGCTGAAACATAAAGTGAGGCCATGGTACTATATTAGTACTACTATAACTGCCCAGTGTCATTTAAAACTCACAAAGCTTAAGTTCATTCTATTGAAATAAATATCAATTAGTTTACATTTACAGTATATATTAATAACATATAAAAATACTAAGTTTTGCCTCTGGATAATATCTGCATTTTCTGGATAATATAAGCAAGAAATTACTGATAAACACGTGCAGGTAATGTGCTTGGGATACTGACAGCAATAAGCATGAGATATATAGCAGTCGCACTGTAACTAGAACTAGTCACACTAGTCAAAAGTGTAAAAATATATTTGGCAATTAAATAATAATATTCCACTGGGGGCTTAAGAAGGGGAATTGATGTATAACTGGATAAACATAGTACATTAAAGGGACATAGTGTTGCCACTTGTTCTGGAATGACCTGGACAGATCTGGTTTCCAGTTTTGAAGCTGAGTCAGGCCCTGACATGCAAAGTCTTGGTTTGGTGGGAACCAGCCTCAGCCAAAAAGGTGACATTGTGCATTTGCAACATACTGCACATGCCTATGGTTATTTCTCTCTTGCGTATGTGTTTCTTTGTGTGGGAACGTGTCTGTGTGTTTTCATTTGTGAGAGAGTGTGTATCTTTGTGTTTGTCAGTGTCTTTCTGTGGGAGTGTGTGTGTGTTTGTGTGTGTGTATTTATGTGTGAGAGAGTGTGTGTCTTTATGTTTGTCAGTGTCTTTCTGTGGCAGTGTGTCTGTGTGTGTCTTTATGTGTGTCTGTGTTTGTCAGTGCCTTTCTGTGTGTGTGAGTCTGTGTGTGTCTTTATGTGTGAGAGAGTGTGTGTATTTGTGTTTGTCAGTGTCTTTCTGTGGGAGTGTGTCTAAGTGTCTTTATGTGTGAGAGAGTGTGTGTATTTGTGTGAGTGTGTCTAAGTGTCTTTATGTGTGAGAGAGTGTGTGTCTTTGTGTTTGTGAGTGTCTTTCTGTGGGAGTGTGTGTGTGTATCTTTATGTGTGAGAGAGTGTCTTTCTGTGGGACTGTGTCTGTGTAAGGGTCTTTATGTGTGAGAGAGTGTGTGTAGTGTGTGTATTTATGTTTGTCAGTGCCTTTCTGTGTGTGTAAGTCTGTGTGTGTAAATGTCTTTATGTGTGAAACAAGTGTGTGTCTGTGTTTGTCAGTGTCTTTCTGTTGGAGTGTGTCTAAGTGTCTTTATGTGTGAGAGAGTGTGTGTGTCTAAGTGTTTATCAGTGTCTTTCTGTGGGAGTGTGTCTGAAAGTGTCTTTATGTGTGAGAGAGTGTTTGTCTTGCTGTTTGTCAGTGTCTTTCTGTGGGACTGTGTCGGTGTGTGTAAGTGTCTTTATGTGTGAGATGAGAGTGTGTGTAAGTGTCTTTATGTGTGAGACAAGAGTGCGTCTTTGTGTTTGCCAATGTCTTTCTGTGGGAGTGTGTCTAAGTGTCTTTATGTGTGAGAGAGTGTGTGTCTTTGTGTTTGTCAGTGCCTTTCTATGTGTTTGAGTCTGTGTGTGAAAGAGTGAGTGTGAGTGTATTTGCGTGTGAGAGTGTATGTGAGAATGTGTGTGTGAGTGTATGTGAGAAAGAGTGTGTCTTTGTGTTTGTCATTGCCTTCCTGTGTGTGTGAGTCTGTGTGAAAGAATGAGTGTGAGTGTATTTGCGTGTGAGAGTGTATGTGAGAATGTGTGTGTGTGTGTGTGTGAGGATACATGAGAGAGTGTGTGTGAGATAGAGAGGGTATGAGTGTGAATATCCATGTGCTTGTTTGTGTATATGTGCTAATTCTTTGCTGTGCTGGCGCAAGAGTGTTCGGGTTTAGCCTGAACTAAAGGTGACAACCCTAAAGGGACATGAAAGTCAATATGAAGCCTTCATGTTTCAGACAGTGCATGCAATTGTAAAATACTTTTCAATTTAATTATACTATCAAATTTACATCATTCCCTTGGTCCTTTATTGAAAAGCATAAGTAAGTAAGCTCAGAAGCAGCAAAGAACTACTGGGAGCTAGCTACTGATTGGTGGCTACACACTAGTGTCTTTTATCATTGGCTCACCAAATGAGTTCAGCTAGGTACTGTATTGCTGCTCTAAAGCTAACTTTAAAGGGATATGAAACACAAAATGTTTATTTCATGATTCAGATAGTTCATTCCATTTTTAAACAATTTTCCAATGTACTTATATTATCTAATTTGCTTCATTCTCCTGACATCCTTTGTTGGAGGAGCAGTAATGCACTAGTGGGAGCTAGCTGAAAACCAATGACAAGAGGGATATATGTGCAGCTACCAATCAGCTTCTTCTGAGCCTACTTATGTATACTTTTCAGCAAAGGATACAAAGAGAAACAACAAATTAAATAATCTAAATAAATTGGAAAGTTATTTAAAATTGCCTGCTCTGCCTGAATCATGAAAGACAAACAATGTGTTTAAAAGTGGAGTGCTAACAGTTATGCGCAAGTGAAAAGCGGTTTATCACAGTTGTTTGTGCGTCGGGTTTTTCACTCATATTACAAGTTGAAAATAAACATGATCGCTTGAGCGCAATTGAAGTTAACGCTCGTCTGGATAGTGTGACCTTGGAGCTCCGGTTAACTGTTTCACTAAACAAAAAAGTTGCAAAAAAACCATCAAAAATACATTACAAAATACAGTTACACTCATAATAACACTGTCTAATAAAACATATTTTAAACAATATTGCATAAAAACGTTATAAGGGCTGAAAGATATAAGGTCTCAGGTGTTTGAGAAAAAAAAGCTACAAAGGGCTTGAACATAGAGATACATACATAAACATGTCTAAATATGTATATGTATACCTATAAACATATATACAGTATCTCACAAAAGTGAGTACACCCCTCACATTTTTGTAAATATTTTATTATATCTTTTCATGTGACAACACTGAAGAAATTACACTTTGCTACAATGTAAAGTAGTGAGTGTACAGCCTGTATAACAGTGTAAATTTGCTGTCCCCTCAAAATAACAACACACAGCCATTAATGTTTAAACTGTTGGCAACAAAAGTGAGTACACCCCTAAGTGGAAATGTCCAAATTGGGCTCAATTAGCCATTTTCCCTCCCCGTTGTCATATGACTCGTTAGTGTTACAAGGTCTCAGGTGTGAATGGAGAGCAGGTGTGTTAAATTTGGTGTTATTACTCTCACACTCTCATACTGGTCACTGGAAGTTCAAAATGGCACCTCATGGCAAAGAACTCTCTGAGGATCTGAAAAAAAGAATTGTTGCTCTACATAAAGATGGCCTAGGCTATAAGAAGATTGCCAAGACCCTGAAACTGAGCTGCAGAACGGTGGGCAAGACCATACAGCAGTTTCACAGGACAGGTTCCACTCAGAACAGGCCTCGCCATGGTCGACCAAAGAAGTTGAGTGCACATACTTTGCGACATATCCAGAGGTTTTCTTTGGGAAATAGACATATAAGTGCTGCCAGCATTGCTGCAGAGGTTGAAGGGGTGGGGGGGGTCAGCCTGTCAGTGCTCAGACCATACACTGCACTCTGCATCAAATTGGTCTGCATGACTGTCGTCCTAGAAGGAAGCCTCTTCTAAAGATGATGCACAAGAACGCCTGCAAACAGTTTGCTGAAGACAAGCAAACTAAGGACATGGATTACTGGAACCATGTCCTGTGCTCTGATGAGATCAAGATAAACTTATTTGGTTCAGATGGTGTCAAGCGTGTTTGGCGGCAACCAGGTGAGGAGTACAAAGACAAGTGTGTCTTGCCTACCGTCAAGCATGGTGGTGGGAGTCTCATGGTCTGGGCCTGCATGAGTGCTGCTGGCACTGGGAAGCTACAGTTTATTGAGGGAACCATGAATGCCAACATGTACTGTGACATACTGAAGCAAAGAATGATCTCCTCCCTTCGGAGACTGGGCCGCAGGGCAGCATTCCAACATGATAACGCCCCAAACACACCTCCAAGATGACCACTGCCTTGCTAAAGAAGCTGAGGGTAAGCATGTCAGGCCAAGCATGTCTCCAGACCTAAACCCTATGGAGCATCTGTGGGGCATCCTCAAATGGAAGGTGTGGGAGCGCAAGGTCTCTAACATCCACTAGCTCTGTGATGTCGTCATGAAGGAGTGGAAGAGGACTCCAGTGGCAACCTGTGAAGCTCTGGTGAACTCCATGCCCAAGAGGGTTAAGGCAGTGCTGGAAAATAATGGTGGCCACATAAAATATTGACACTTTGGGCCCAATTTGGACATTTCCACTTAGGGATGTGTTGAGTTATTTTGAGGGGACAGCAAATTTACACTGTTATACAGGCTGTACACTCACTACTTTACATTGTAGCAAAGTGTAATTTCTTCAGTGTTGTCACATGAAAAGATATAATAAAATATTTACAAAACTGTGAGGTGTGTACTCACTTTTGTTAGATACTCTATATATATATATATATATATATATATATATATATATATATATATATATATGTGTGTGTGTGTGCATATGTATTTATATTATGTGTATATATCTAGTTACATACATATATACACATATAAACCCATAAATACATATGTACACACATAAAACATATATATTGGTGCAATGGAGCCCTTTGCAGTTAAGCAGTTAAAATATTCATTTTTAATAAAGTGTTATACTGTGTATTTACTGTTAATATTTCACATTTCAATGTTCTAAACATAGCAGAATATGTTCTATGTATTTATAAATAGATATTTATATATATCTATTTATAATCATTTAATACTCGACTCTACTTCTAGTGGAGTTAACGCTCGAGCTGGAGCATTAAATTTCGCTCCACTTGTAATCTGGCCCTTAGTTGCTCCTATTATTGTGTTAATGTTACTGGTTGTTTCTTAAAAAAAATTAAATTCAGAATGTAATTCCGCATAAAAAGCTGAATTAGGCATAATAAAAAATACACATTCATTATTTATTTTTCCTGCTCTTCCTGTAATTTAAATTTGAAAATTTTAGTTTTTCCTCTGCCCCACAGAGCCTGGAAAGCATTGAGAATCCTAATGCTCCTACATACTACATAGAGGCGGCTTATTCATTTCTGTTAATAATTAGTCACAACTGAGTTGAGGTTAACAACTCTCAAGATTCTTTTTTTCAAGGGGTGTTTCCTTGTATTTCAAAATAATGCAAACTGTGTTAACAAAATAACAATTTTAAATTCTTTAAAACCTTCATTTTGCATTGATTTACTTGTGTATCCCCAGCTGTCCACTGGGAATCTAAACTTGCCATGTCTATTCAGGTATTTTTCTAGGTGTGTAGCTAGGGATGTATTTACAAATGTAAGAATGCGTTTGTCATTGGGTGAATATCCTTGTTATGCAACTGGGTATTATTGTCTGCAGAGTTAGCTGTGTGTGTTGAGTATTGCTAAGTAATTGTATACAACACATTTCCATTTGTTTTTATTGCATTTGTGTTTCAATGTGTTCATAAACCTCTAGAGTTTTGACTTTATGTAGGACTCACTGGGTTTATTACTGCGTTTACCAATGCTGTCATTTCTCCCTCCAGCTACACGGGAGTCAGCCTTTGTCCATGCCATTGCCTCCGCTGGTGTAGCATTTGTAGTGACTCGTTCTTGTGCTGAGGGCAGCTCCACCATCTGTGGCTGTGATTCCCATCACAAAGGCTCTCCGGGAGATGGATGGAAATGGGGAGGCTGCAGTGAGGATGCAGACTTTGGGGTGCTGGTGTCACGTGAATTTGCAGATGCCAGAGAAAATCGACCAGATGCCAGATCTGCTATGAAC
Source organism: Bombina bombina (assembly GCF_027579735.1). Classification (NCBI taxonomy): domain Eukaryota; kingdom Metazoa; phylum Chordata; class Amphibia; order Anura; family Bombinatoridae; genus Bombina; species Bombina bombina. The sequence goes on along the minus strand of NC_069499.1, from coordinate 1,175,835,773 downwards.
CGACATAACAATGAAGCTGGAAGAGGGGTGAGACACAAGACTATACTAATGCATGACAAACTACATAGCACTCTTATACTATTACCCCTACAATGCAAACAATATCATTAAATTGCTCACATATAGGGCTAGATTTCAAGAGGAGCACTAATTTATTGAGTGCCCGCAAACAGACAAATAAATAACCAACCATTAGAAGTTTCTGGTTATTGCTACTGTGAGTTTGTGGTTATTTTTTTAAATGTGCCCCAATTGCCCCCAAAATAAAGTGTGAGGTCCCTTTTTAAAAAAAATTGAATTTTTTGTTTTTTAATAAAATAACTGCACTAAGCAGTTTTTGGGGGCTAAAGTTGGCTTGTGTGGGGTGTTAGAAAAAAAACGTCACCAATCGCTGCGCAACTTACCCCCTTCCCTGTGCTAGTTCTCATGCCGTGTCTGATGGCATGAGAACGAGGCTCCCATTGGAGCCTATGGAAGCGCGCGCTCTCGTGAACACAAAACTTTCAAGCATTTGCGTGCGCTGGTATTACTAAGTTGAGCACAAATATCGATTTCGCTGAATCAATATTTTGTGCTCAACTTGTAATCTGGCCCATAATGAACAACTAAACCCACATCTATACACAACAAAGTATATACAGTACATTACTAAGGTCCGTTGCTAAACCAATTAATTCCAAAGACAAAGAACAGAAGTGTCTCATTACTCAAACATCACAAACGGTAGAGCGTAGAGATCTGTAGGGCATATAGCTAAAGCCAAGATTTTAGCTGATTCATGTCACCTACCATTAAACCTAATAGGGCAGTGAAACTGTTTAGAAAAGGAATTTGTTTCTCTGAGCTGATTACCTTATTATGAGCAAATTCAATTGAAGTCTATCCATAACTATAAATATAGAAATTCATCAGATGTAGCTTCATATTGGTATTGGAGGTCCTTAAAAGAAAGGAATGAAACAGTACTTTCTGGGAGCTGGTAAAATATTATATTATTACCCACCACTGCTTTACTTTTAATTCAATATGTTATCCAAATTCATACCACTATCTAGCAATTGAATTATTAATCATGACAGTATTGCAGTTGGCATCTGTAGCACCAACTATGGCCTAGTTTCCATTGAGGTGGTAAAGCTTGGAAACTGGTGGTAACATAAAAAATCTCCATAGACTTTAATGGAGATAGATTTTTTTTCCATAATTAATCGATGGAGACTAGGCCTATGTCTGGTGTTCACTGCCCCTGTTCTGTGCATAACACTTATCTGTTCTTCTTACCCATTAGATGTTATTTATTTGAAGCTATTCCACAGCTTTTAAGTCCCAGTTCTAATGTAACCTGTTACATCATGGAACAATGTAAAATAACAAGGGTACAAGGTAAGTGGAGTAAAGTTTATGGGAAAGTGTGCACGTAGCAGAGGACTGACTGTCCTGCTCTCGCATATAAGCAGCTGAAAGCACTCCTAGAGGAGAAAACTGACATGATCCAACGGAGAACATCATACAACAGAGGACTGTAAACATACCTTCTTGGTGGACCAGGCTCAGACTAGCGTTGATTTAAAGGCTTGTACTAAGCAGATGGATGGCCTCAAATTAAAGGGACATTCTAGTCAAAATTAAACTTTCAGAATTTAGAAAGGGCATGTAATTTTAAACATCTTTCCAATTTATTTTTATCATCAATTTTGCTTTGTTCTTGTGGTATTCTTAGTTAGAAGCTAAATGTAGGTAGGCTCAATTTCTAAGCCCTTGAAGGCCACCACTTATCTAAATGCATTTGACAGTTTTTCACAGCTATAGGGTGTTAGTTCATATGTACCATATAGATTACATTGTGCTCACGCCCGTGGAGTTACTTATTAGAGGGCACTTATTGGCTAAAATGCAAGTTTGTCAAAAGAACTGAAATAAGGAGGCAGTCAGCAGAGGCTTAGATACAACGTAATCACAGAGGTAAAAAAATATATTAATATAACAGTGTTGGTTATGCAAAACTGGGGAATGGGTAATAAAGGGATTATCTATCTTTTTAAACAATATAAATTCTGGAGTAGACTATACCTTTAAAGGTCAACCATAGAATTGTTATTGTTTTAAAAGATAGATAATCCCTTTATTACTCATTCCCCAGTTTTGCATAACCAACACAGTTATATTAATGTACTTTTTACCTTTGTGATTACCTTGTATCTAGGAACCTTCTTCCAGCCCCCTGATCACATGACTGTGACTGTTTATTATCTATTGTCTTAAATTTAGCATTGTATTGTGCTAGATCTTAACCCCTTAATGACCGCAGCACTTTTCCATTTTCTGTTCGTTTGGGACCAAGGCTATTTTTACATTTTTGCGGTGTTTGTGTTTAGCTGTAATTTTCCTCTTACTCATTTACTGTACCCACACATATTATATACCGTTTTTCTCGCCATTAAATGGACTTTCAAAAGATACCATTATTTTCATCATATCTTATAATTTACTATAAAAAAATTATAAAATATGAGGAAAAATTGAAAAAAAAAACACTTTTTTTAACTTTGACCCCCAAAATCTGTTACATATCTACAACCACCAAAAAACACCTATGCTAAATAGTTTCTAAATTTTGTCCTGAGTTTAGAAATACCCAATGTTTACATCTTCTTTGCTTTTTTTGTAAGTTATAGGGCCATAAATACAAGTAGCACTTTGCTATTTGCAAACCACTTTTTTTTCAAAATTAGCGCTAGTTACATTGGAACACTGATATCTTTCAGGAATCCCTGAATATCCATTGACATGTATATATTTTTTTTTAGTAGACAACCCAAAGTATTGATCTAGGCCAATTTTGGTATATTTCATGCCACCATTTCACCGCCAAATGCGATCAAATAAAAAAAATCGTTCACTTTTTCACAATTTTTTTCACAAACTTTAGGTTTCTCACTGAAATTATTTACAAATAGTTTGTGCAATTATGGCACAAATGGTTGTAAATTCTTCTCTGTGATCCCCTTTGTTCAGAAATAGCAGACTTATATGGCTTTGGTGTTGCTTTTTGGTAATTAGAATGCCACTAAATGCCACTGCGCACCACACGTGTATTATGCCCAGCAGTGAAGGGGTTAATTAGGGAGCATGTAGGGAGCTTGTAGGGTTAATTTTAGCTTTAGTGTAGTGTAGTAGACAACCCCAAGTATTGATCTAGGCCCATTTTGGTATATTTCATGCCACCATTTCACCGCCAAATGCGATCAAATTAAAAAAAAACGTAAAATATTTCACAATTTTAGGTTTCTCACTGAAATCATTTACAAACAGCTTGTGCAGTTATGGCACAAATGGTTGTAAATGCTTCTCTGGGATCCCCTTTGTTCAGAAATAGCAGACATATATGGCTTTGGCGTTGCTTTTTGGTATTTAGAAGGCCGCTAAATGCCACTGCGCATCACACGTGTATTATGGCTAGCAGTGAAGGGGTTAATTAGGTAGCTTGTAGGGAGCTTGCAGGGTTAATATTAGATTTAGTGTAGAGCTCAGCCTCCCACCTAAAACATCAGACCCCCTGATCCCTCCCAAACAGCTCTCTTCCCTCCCCCACCCCACAATTGTCCCCGCCATCTTAAGTACTGGCAGAAAGTCTGCCAGTACTAAAATAAAAGCTATATATATATTTTTTTAATGATTTTTTTAAGCATATTTACATATGCTGCTGTGTACTATCCCCCCTTAGCCCCCAACCTCACTGATCCCCCCCCCAAACAGCTCTATCCCCTCCCACTCTAACTTAATGGGCGCCATCTTGGGTACTGGCAGCTGTCTGCCAGTACCCAGTTTAGAAGAAAAAAAATGGTTTGTTTTTTTAATTTTTTGAAATTTTCTGTAGTGTAGCTTCCCCACACACAAACCAACCCCCCCACCCCTCCACGATCATTTTTTGTGCTTTTGCACAAACATGATTAGCCAGGTTTTATTAAATACTTTTCCGTAGTGTAGCGGTTCCCACCCGCTCCCGCCCCGTGCACGCGCCCGCCCGCCACCCTCCGTGCACGCGCGCGCGCCCGTGCGCGCCCCTGGCGGTCACGCCCCCGATCCCGCCCCCCGTGACATCACGCGGCACACCGATGGCCGCCCACCCGCCTCCCAATTCGGCTCCCACCCACCAACGATACCGGCCATCGATGTCCGGTGCAGAGAGGGCCACAGAGTGGCTCTCTCTGCATCGGATGGCCATGTGAGGTTATTGCAGGATGCCTCCATATCGAGGCATCACTGCAATAACCGGAAAGCAGCTGGAAGCGAGCAGGATCGCTTCCAGCTGCTTTCCACACCGAGGACGTGCAGGGTACGTCCTCAGGCGTTAACTGCCTTTTTTTTGAGGACGTACCCTGCACGTCCTCGGTCATTAAGGGGTTAAATAACTTTCTGTGCCTGAACACAGTGTTATCTATATAGCCCACGTGTACTTTCTGTCTCTTTGTGTTGAAAAGAGATTTAAAAAGCATGTGATAAGAGGCAGCCCTCAAAGGCTTAGAAATTAGCATATGAGCCTACCTATGTTTAGTTTAAACTAAGAATACCAAGAGAAAAAAGCAAATTTGATGATAAAAGTAAATTGGAAAGTCAATTAAAATTAAAAGTCCTATCTGAATAATGAAAGTTTAATTTATACTTGACTGTCCCTTTAAGTTAGAGGACTGGGCTCTGACCAAAGTGGGCAGCCTGAATCAACCAAAGTGGAACAAGTCAATTTACTGAAAGGAACTGGTCTCATCAACAGGTGTAAACAAGCTAAAGGTTTAGAAAGTGTCCTTGTATCAAAGGCAAACAGAGTTCAATATTTATAAATAGGTGGAGCATCTACTTTTGTCCAGTTAGAAATGTTATCTTGAAAATAAGTGGAGAGTTTACTTACACAGAGAGAAACCACTTTAAAGGCAGGCAAGGAGATAGTTTCAGGGAAAGAATGGATGGTTTCCATTTTTCCCTTAATTAAAAATATTTTTTAGGAGCTGGTGGTTTCCTAGGAGTGGTAACAGAAGGAAAGCAAGTACACTATAAACAGGATGTGAAAGCTAAGAGAGGCCTGTAAATCAGGTGGAGAATGCATATGTAGCACAGTGGCTACATGTTAGATTACATTTTTCACAATCTCCATCTGGATTTGTTAAGAGGTGAGCTTCATCCCTTTGGGACATTACCTGGGAGGCACAAAAGATAGACTGTATTTCTGGAGTGTGAAAAGGAGAAGGAGCAACTGGGATTGCTGCATGCAAGCATTCTTCTGTTAAGCCTTGCTTTCTAAGCATACTTAATGACCCACAAAAGTCCACTAGGTGGATATAACAAGAAAGTACTTCCTCATTTGGAGTCCACATGCTATATATTTTCATGGCAGTGGTTAAAAGCTGAACAGGCACGAGAGGATGGATATATCAGGAACTGCAGGTTGGTCCAAACAACAGTGAAACATAGGTGTGATATAGGAAGATACAAAGGGCAGCACTCTAAATAAGCCTTAAATGGACATGAAACCAAAAACAGTACTTTCATGATTAAGATAACATGTAATTTTAAACAACTTTCTAATTTACTTCTATTATAAATGGTCTCCTTTCTCTTGGTATCCTTTGTTGAAAATCCGAAAAGTAAGCTCAGGAGCATGCCCATATCTGCAGCACTATATGGCAGCAGTTTTGCAAGAATTTTATAGATTTGCAAGAGCATTAGATGGCAGCACTTTTTCTTGCCATGTAGTGCTACAGACCTACCTAGGTATCTCTTCAACAAGGAATACCATGAGAATGGAGCAAATGTAATAATAGAAGTAAATTGGAATCTTTTTTTTAAATGTATGCTTTGTCTGAATCACACATTACATTTTTGGGGTTTCATGTCCCTTTAAGTAGTAGCATCTCTAACCAGATACACTGGGTTTTTTTCTGGGAACGTGCTTGCATAGCAAGGGGATTGGTTCTTAAGCTCCACCCATAACCATGCTCACTCTATTTGAAAGTGGAATCTAAACTGTCAGCTTCAAGTAACACTGTAATCCTAAAGGTCATCATTGGGAACAAACATTTTCATTTAAACATTACCAACTAAGGCTTAGTTTCTATTGAGGTGGTAACGTTTGGAAACTGGTGGTAATATAAAAAGTCTCCATTCATGGGCGTCCGCAGACAAAAAAGTGAAATATACCCAGACAATATATTGTATGTATATATATACATATATATATATATATAAAACACACAGAGAAAATCCAGCACTCGCTTGAAAGCTCTCAGCTATGATTAAAAGCAAAACTGGAAGAGTTAGTTACCGCATCTGGCCAAATGGGACAAGCCCAGGTACCACGTCAAGGTCTCTCCCAAAGGGTTCACAGACTTATGTAATCCTCCTAGACATATACAAAACACGGAAGGGGACTGCACTCTCAGACTGGACTGGGTTCTTATCCTATGACCCTGCAACATGCCCAGCCCTGGGTGCTCAATGGCATTCTCAGGAAGCTGTGCTGTCCCCAGAGTCCCAGGCAGTATATATATATATATATATATATATATATGTACAAATAGAACCTGCTCTAAAGGATGTATGGGTAATTAAGTAATGGGTCACCTGACTTACAAAAATATATGCAGGTGAACCAGTGCACGGAACTCATAAAAGAATTTATGTCCAAAATAAGAATGAAAGAAGATGAGTTAATCCAGCACTACTAATATATGGACCAAATCATGAATTGAAAAAGGTCTGTAAATGATCACAAAGCAACTGCTGCTTAAAGTCAAAGAAGGCAAATTTCATGATGCTTGAGAAAGCCCTATTCAATTTCATTACGGGTGAAACGCGCGTAGCGTGAAGGTGACGTTCCTGGAAAGGTAGAGGACATCAGCCACTTCTCACCTGGGAGGTGTGTGACCACTTCAATTGCATGCTAGATGGAGCAGCGTGTGTATCTGACTGGAGACAAGCGGAGACGGAGGGGCAGCTCGATACCGCCTAAGGAATACTAGCCTGGTCTGGTGAGCAAGAGGCGGGAAGCCTATGTTTGGGAGCTGTTGGCTTTCGAGTCTTTCAATACCCGGTCTCGTATGGTGTCTCCATATACAGGACGCTTTGCAGATTTGTTGAATATTGCCAGAGCTTGCTGCGTGCTGTCTAATGCATGTGCTCTATGCTTAACCCTATGATAACAAGTATACTCTAAGGATACGCTTGGCTGCATTTAATCAAATTTGAAGTTGTGCATGATCTATGTTATAACAAGCTGACTTTTATGCATGTGACTAACCATTGTCTATGCTACTTTATCACGCTTTGGAAATCATCTGCTTTTGACTAATACATAAGCTTGGCAGTAACATGGGATGTCTGTCATTTACTTACGGACTGTATATACATATTCATTTTTTGATCTATACAGCTGTCTTATAAGAAATGTGTGCTTATATTTCATATGCATTATCATGATGCTTCTTTAGGGCTATGCATTAATAGTTGTTAATGTGTATCAAGAATATTGTTGATACTTAGTTTTGCCGTTTATGTAATTCTGCTGTCAATATTGTATCCCTTTTATAGGAAGATTTATTTGATGTTGTACAACTAGTCAGCAGTACATATACGGCAATTCAGTTTTCTAATTTTGGTCACATATCCCCCGGGGGTTTCTAGGATTGCTTTATTTTGTCATTTGCTATATATGTGTGTTATATATTGCTCATAAAGGATTTTTTTGATTTAAATAAATTGCCTTCTTTGACTTTAAGCAGCAGTTGCTTTGTGATCATTTACAGACCTTTTTCAATTCATAATTTGGTCCATATATTAGCAGTGCTGGATTAACTCATCTTCTTTCATTCTTATTTTGGACATATATATATATAAATCAGGCGTTTAAAATTATCCCAAAATACTACTAGTCTTACTTTACGAGTGCTCTATACATTTTGAAGCCACTATATGCTAAACTTTAAAGTGATAGGAAAGTCATTATTAAACCTGCAAGATTCAGATAGAGTATGTAATTTTAAATAACTTTTAAATTAACTTCCATTTTCAAATGTGTTTCGTTCTCTTCGTATACGTTGTTGGAAAAAAAATATGCACATATCCTTAAGTGGAAGCTTGCTGCTGATTGGTGCCTGCACACACGTGTCTCTTGTGATTGGCTAACTAGATGTGTTCAGCTAGCTGCCAGTAGTGCAATGCTGTTTCTTCAGCAAATAATTACAATAGAATTAAGCAAATTTGATAATAGGGATAAATTGGAAAGTTGTTTAAAATTGTATGTTCTACCTAAATCATGAAATAAACTGTTTGTCCCTTTAACCTGTTTTCCTTTCACTTTATACTCAGCAGCATATGCACCAGGGTGCAAGTGATGCTTTAGAAAAACATCATGGAGAATAGGTTTGCACCCTAGTCCCATCAGAACCACCATACTGCCTGACACTTGTTGCCAACAGCCTGTTTTTATTTTAACTGCAAGTAGCATTTTTTCAGTCTAATGCTGAAAGCAATAATTCCTAGAATTGTGTTGTCTAAGGCGGTGGTTCTCACCAAAAGCAATACTTTGCTTGTTCATTGGTGTAAATCAGCATTGCCGAATACTGCTGCTTCTGATTGTGTAACTAGTATAAATATACAGATACAGAAAGGTTCAGGGAGAGAAAAAAACCCTACAAATTGTGTAGCTGTAACTGTGAAATGATCTGGCTTTCCCCAAAGCTTGCTGCTTATGTGCAGAAGTGTGAAGCAGTTTACAAGCCAAGTGCAGCACAAAAATACTATAAAAAGCAAACTGCTTCTAATCTAATCAGTGAAGCATGTTCCTTACACATACAGACCAGTATATATAGCGTGTCTTATTTATGCTTATACCCAGCAATATCTCAGAAATGTATTTATAAGTAAAGAGCAACATGCTCAGTGATTTTATCTAAGAACAGGGTTACACTATATAATAACAGGCCTACATATCATCCATTTGCTATGCAGTGTTCCCTCTACAGAGTTCAAAAAGAAATAACTGTACAATGCATGCTGGAAATTAGAGTCCAAAACTGCAGTAACACAATATAGTAGACTACACACTCCAGAATGCTTTTTAACTCCCAGAATACTTTGCTTCTTCCTCCAAAACTGAACTGATTAAAAGGCACTAAGGGCTAGATTTATCAAAGGCTAGGTGAACTCTGTATGTTCTTTGCCTGTAACTGCGCCCCAGCTCGCCTCCGGAGAGGCGCACATGTGCGCCTAAATTTATAAAAAAAATAGACGTAACTTTGCACAGGCGAGCTGGGCGTAGTAATGATAAATTGCGCCTGTCAGGAACAGCATTTACTCCCTATTTACTCCCTATAAATATTTGCGCCGCCATGTTTTGATTATTAAAAAAAAGTTTTTTAGGTAACTAATTAGCTAATATTTATATTACACAATGTTTCTGTGCTCTTTGTGCCATAAGTTGACACAAAAATGAATATATCAATATATCTATATATACATATAAAACTTTTAGTACCATATGCGCCTGTGAAAGCGCAAATTACTGGGAATAACAGTATCTTCTTTGCGCTGAACTTTTGAAAAATTGAAAGAGTAAAGCACTGCATCACAAGATGTAAAAGCATGTATTATAATGGTGTTCGACTGAGTCTGTATGGCGAAATATACAACACGCAATTACAGCCGGAATTATTGGCGCAAAGCAATGATGAATAAGCAACTGGGCATATTTGTAGGTTGGGCTGTTAAATTACGCCTATTACTAATGTATATTGGTGCACTCGGGAGCGTGCCCGTGCGCCTAGGCGAATGCAAGTGAAGTGCGAAGAAGTTTCTTTCAGATTTGCACAATTATAGTCGCAGAGTGCTTTGATAAATATGAGGATCCGTTTGTATGCGTTATTTTGGACGATATTAGAGGAGAATGGCTTTGATAAATCTAGCCCTTAATTTTCTTTTCCCCCTGCAGTTTTACTCCAGGTGGGAGGAATATCCAGGGGGGGGCAGATGCCCCCTCTTGCCCGCCCCCTTGTGTAAGCCCATGACTCCATTGACTAGATTAGAAATAAATGTTTTTACCACCAGTTTCCAAACTTTACCACCTCAATGGAAAGTAGGCCTAAGATTGCATTTTGATGTTCTAATCTTTAACTTTAGCCTAGTTGCACATGTTTATATCTAATTTATCTTTGCTGGATATGTACACAAGTATATAATCTTAATACAGTGTTTACCCACCTTAACATACTAGAGGCTAACAAAATGCTGCGTATGTGTATTTATATGTGGTATATTCAAATTTTTTGCTAATACACAAATGTATTATTATATATTTCAATCACATTAGTCAAAAAATAGATCCAAACAATTGTGCAGACACTGAACAGTAGCATTTCCCAAGTATGATTAAGCCAGTAAGATGTAACACATTTATACGCAACATAATCACACACATACAGAACATTTTTAACAGCAAGACATGACAAGTGTTGAGCCACAAAACAATGTATATACACACTGTATGCAGACACCAGGCTGTACTAATTGAAAGAATAAAGATCCCTATTTCTACACTTAGACCATTTTGGACCACATGCACCTCAAGTGTAAGTGCCACGGCCTGTCTGGGAGCTGTGAGGTGAAAACCTGCTGGTGGTCTCAGCCTGACTTTAGAGCTATTGGCGACTATCTGAAGGACAAGTACGACAGTGCCTCTGAGATGTCAGTAGAGAAACACAGAGAGTCGCGAGGCTGGGTGGAAACACTCAGGACCAAGTACTCACTCTTCAAGCCACCCACAGAGAGAGATCTTGTCTACTATGAGAACTCCCCCAACTTCTGTGAGCCAAATTCAGAGACCGGCTCTTTTGGTACACGAGGACGTACCTGCAATGTGACATCCCATGGAATTGATGGATGTGACCTTCTGTGTTGTGGAAGAGGTCACAATACTCGTACAGAGAAGCGAAAGGAGAAGTGTCACTGCACCTTTCATTGGTGCTGTTATGTGAGTTGCCAGGAATGTGTCCGAATCTATGATGTTCATACCTGCAAGTGAGCACAGGTAACATAGCTGAAATAATGAAATGCTAGTATCCTCACTGTATATACTGTATATATACACACATACTGTGAAAGACCACCACGTTACTCTTTTTGTCCCAGTACAGATCAATAAGTTACTCCACTGTTCGGAAGTTGTCTACTTGATCCAGTACAGATCTCTAAAGTACCTTACAAGTATTTCATTGGTCCTAGTATAGGTTACTGAGATATTCTATTGGTCCAATAATAGATAATGGAAACTCTATGTTTGTCCCAATTTAAATTCTTTGCTGTTGACAGTATGAATCAGTGAGATTGTCCACTAATTGCATTTAGGACCTTAGAGGTACGCTGATGTAAACCCCAGTACAAAAAATAGAGAGCTGGCCCTTTAATTACAACCCCAATATAAAACCCTGAGAGTCTTAATGAGTGTCAGTACGGATAATGAAATTCATATCTGTGCAGTGAAAGTGGATGCTATCACAGTTGAGTTTATGTATTATTACAGTAATTACAGTAGTAAAAGTGTATTAAGCTCAGGATAACTCATACTAATTGCTAGTATGTACATTGCATTTTATAGTAATAATATTTGTATTGAAAAAGGAGAACATTTTGAAAATGTAGATCATAAAGGGATTCAGACTATGAATGCATCACTGGGGCTGGTATGGACTCGTGAAATACTCTACTTTTCTCACTTTATAGCTATTAAATTTACTTTTACCATTACAATTTATTGATTCTTAGAGGTTCCATTATATATATATTAAACTAATCCTGAAAAAAGACATTATACATTTGGCACCGCTATACAAATAAATGATAATATTTACATTTCATTGATTTCAGTGCATGCTCATGAGAACCCACAACATATGCTTGATGTTTCCCATGGTATTAGTGCAAATCTCTAGTCATTTCCCTATCCTGGTAAAGATACTAATGTAGATTTTATTTACAGAAATAGTAATAATAGATAAATAGAAGAGGTAGAAAACACAGCAAATATATTAAAGAATGCTACATATAAGGCTATTCTGATATTTATTACACTTATATTTTATATATGAATATGGGTAATGTAGGTGGGCATTCTAGTTTTTAATTGTTATCAAAATGTATTCTTATATCTGAAGAAGTGCACTGATCCCAGTTGAATATTCAAAGTAATCCACTGGTTTCAGCTCAGATCATTCAGGTAGTACTAAACCTGAAGAATTGTAAGGGTTTCCACTACTAGTTTTAGTTAATACCTAGGTGCCTGATTTACACAGCTACAGATTTTTGGGGTATGTCATTGCTTCCTGGTCAAATTTGCTAGGTACTCTACTACATCAAATATAGACCAGTTGAAACTTAACCTTTCTAAGAATATTTTTCTGTGAGCACTACGTTTTCTTTATAATTCCTGTCAAATCAGTTTAACCATTTTATGACATAGTTACCAACATTTAAAAAAAAAATCCAGGGACACTTTGCAGCAGAGCAAATAGGTTACCTGAGTATTGACTGTTAAAATGCTCCTCCCACTCAGTTCTGCAATCAGAACACAACCATTTAATATAATAATTGTATAATTTATACTTATCCATATCTTATTATACAGATTACAGCACCAAGCTCTTACACCTAACAAATTCTGGGCATATGGTTATTGTAACAATGCAGCTTCAAAATTAGGCAGACAAATAATATGTGAACCAATTCAATAATAATAACAATATTCCATTATATATATTAATTATATTTAAATAATATTTTTCTCTCTCTCATCCCACTCTTTTACAACAAATCAGCACAGCTCCTTACCTAGTATGGAGGAGCTGTTTGTAAGTGGAGGGTTTTCTGATTTGTGGCAGTTTAAACATCGATCACTCATAGAAGGTTCAGCAAGGAGTATCTGCCTAGACCTGCTCTGAGTGATCAAGCAGAGTACTTGCTGCACGCACAGCCTTACCAGGGACATACAACAAAATCCAGGGACTGTCCCTGGAAATCAAGGACTGTTGGCAACTATGTTATGGTTCAATAAAAAAATGTAATTGCACCATTTTCAATGTCTGATGCAAAAGTCATCTAAAAATTGATTGTGTATAGCTTCACTCTGATGTAGCTTTGTCATCATTTTTTTATTTGCAGGCTTCCAAAAGGAAGACCATTTCCTTGGAGTTCCCTTTTCAATTAAATAAAAAGGTCCACTTGAAAAATCTAAATTTCTACAAAGAATAAGAATGTTTTCTGCTCGCAGAGAATCTAAGCAAAGCTCATCTAGAAGCCTTGAAGAAAGCAGCTTGAAGACTGAATATGTCAGCTAGGAGTTTGAAGGAAACTCAATGAAATAACATGCTTGTGATCCTTTGGAAGCATAGTAATTTTTTTTGGCAGTTTGTATATAATTTCATGAAAAGATTTCTCATCACATTTCAATTTTAAATCTGTGATTTATTCAGTTTGTAAGTGTTTGAATCTGATTGTAAGATTCCAAATTAAGATGTAAGGAAGAACTTTTTTAACATAACACCATAAAAATATAGTCCCATGATCAGTATCAGCAACATTCTGATATCATGTGACCATATGACTTTTTAGGTTGCTAAGGAGAAATACACGCTATTAACTTGTTCTTTTACATTGTCTATTGTTAAATAATACCACAATGTTGGTCGAGAAGATACGCACAAGCCAGCTAAAAGGTAGTTTTAAGGGTTGCCATTTGAAAATAGTGAAAAAAAATCAGTATGGAAAGATTTTTTTTAGGTTACTAAACCACATTAATCAATTATCTGTGAGAGTAAATATTTTTAAAGATTTAAATTGTTCTTATGAAAACTATTATGATCTAAACTATGCATGGCATTGCTATCAGTATTATCTTATTGATGAATGCAGTATATCATTTTGAGATATTATATGCAGTTTAAGCAGCGTTGGCAAGCATTGGGTGTTTGGATATTCTAATTAAGATGCCATCGCCCATAAAAAAACTAATCTCAGTTCTAAGTTAGAGGAGATTGTAGAGTTTATCTGGAAACACACTCCCGCTCTCCCGCACACAAACTCTCCCGCTCGAAACGTTAATTGCGATAGAAGTAATATTTTTGCGCTTGTCGGGTTTTGCTCGTATTATGAGTTCAAAGTAAACTGGTTTTGCTCTGAAGTTTGAATATCGAGTGCGTGTTCACATATTCCCCCATAGAATTGCCATTAAGAGCTAGATTACGAGTGGTGCACTATCTTTTGTGCACGAGCGATACCAGGTTTTTAAATTCCACTCGTATTAAGTTTACAGTAATTGCGAACACGAGAGCGCAATCGTGATTTACGCTAGAATTCAAAAATACATTAAAGGGACATAAGACCCCAAATTTGTATTTCATGACTCATATAGAACACCCAATTTTAAACAACTTTCCATTATACTTCTATTCTCAAATATTCTTCATTTTTTGTGTTATCCTTTGTTGAAAAGCATGAAGGTATATTTAAGAGTGTGCACGTGTCTGCAGCACTATATGGCAGCAGTTTTGCAACAATATTATACATTAGCAAGAGCACTAGATGGCAGGCCAGCAATATTTCCTGTCATGCAGCGCTCTATACATGTGCACGCTATCTATCTAGATATCTTTTCAACAAAGAATAACACAAGAACAATGCAAATTTGATAATAGACTTAATTTTAAAACTTTTTTTAAAACTCTATTCTCTATCTGAATCATGAAATATATATATATATTTTTTTTAAATTGCATAAAAAATCTATAAGGGCTCAAAGTTATGAGGTCTCAGGTGTAAGAAGAAAAAAAAGACATGCAAAGGGCCTTAACATAGCGATAAATACATATACCTGTCTAAATATGTATGTATGTGTACATATGTAATTATATGTGTATATATGTATTTACAGACATATATACATATATAAACACAAATACATAAAGTATGTATACATATACAGACATATATACATATATAAACACAAATACATACAGTATGTATACATATACAGACATATATACATATATAAACACATACATACAGTATGTATACATATACAGACATATATACATATATAAACACAAATACATACAGTATGTATACATATACAGACATATATACATATATAAACACAAATACATACAGTATGTATAAATATACAGACATATATACATATATAAACACAAATACATACAGTATGTATACATATATAGACATATATATTAAGTGCCTTGAAGCACTTTGCACTCAAGTACATGAAAAAGCATATTTATGCAATATTCATATTAAATAAAGTGTTTAACTATGTATTTACTGTAAATATTATAAATTCCAATGTTCTGTACATAGCAGAATATGATAAGTATTTATATTACTTTATATATCTGTATATACCTCTCTCTCTCTCTCTCTCTATATATATATATATATATATATATATATGTATATATATATGTATATATATATATATATATTTGTGCAAAAATAGAACATATTCTGCTAAGTGCAGAACATAGGATTATAAAATATGCAATATTATCTTCTTACGTTGTGCTTTTAAATAACCACTTAATTGAAGTCTATGCGGGAATGCGATTTTGCATTCATGACGTCTCAAAGTCTTACCGTGATGTTATGAACGTGAGAGCAAAAACTTTTTACTTTCAATTCATAAAACGAGCGTGAATCTCTGAGTGCAAAAAAATACTTCTCGTGGTTTTAAGTCTCGGACCCAAGTGCAAACTACCGCTCCACTCGTAATCTACATTTAAGATAGTAATGTAAAATGTTAAATTGTGCATAGTAAAACAACTTTGCAATATGCTTTCATTAATTATTTTGCCCCTTTTCCTGTAATTTAAGTGTGGATTTTCCAGTCCTGAAAACTGAAAGAGCACATGCTAGGCTTCAAAAGCTAACCTTGCTGCAAATCTTTACCCAATTTTCAGTTTGTTTTCTTATCATTTTTGCTGACGCCAAACAATGGAGACTAAGAAGCAAGTATGAGTAAGTGAAGTTATAATCTACTTTGTTAAAAAAACAAAAAGGATCATAACCTTTTACATGAAAAAGAATTTGGAACAGAGAACCTGGAACTACTTCTAGAAATTACCAAAGCTTTGTAGATTTTTAATCTCAAAACTTTATAATCAGAATGATTTTATATATTATTTATTACATATTTTTGAGTTAACCAGATTGATCTATAATATATATAAATAGAAAATATATGTATATATATGGATTTTTTATTTTATTTTGTGCTCCTCAGGCTGTAATTTACTTTTGTTATACAATGTGGGGTTACCATCACTAATTGCATCTTGGGACTATTTGAAAGTTAATTTTTCTTTAGGAATACAACCAAAATTATGTAGAGAAGGTTTGTATGTATGTATATAAAGACACACACATATATATTCTTGGCACAGATAGATATTTTATTTTGATTGTGATTTTTGTTTTTGTTTTCTGGCATTCCAGTCTATTAGAAAGCATTGCGATTTCAAAGATCTAAGCCACTTGAGTTATAAATATAAAAAAACAAATGGATTTTCTCCAATAAAACTTGGAAACTAATAGATTTAGAATGGATGATCACTGCCTGATGTATTTTCATGTAACCAATAACATCAATTGTATGTATGAAACAATTTAATCAAATTTTGTATAATTCATCATTTCAAATGTCTTTATATTTGCAATAATAAATTAATATTCTAGTTATTTTTTAGTTGTGTACAAGTTTCACAGTTAAACTTTTTATTACACCAGACATTAATCATGTTTAATTTGTGAGCTAGACATGCAAAAATGTAACATTTAAGACCTGTTTACAAGTGACACGCTATTAAGCCCTTTTGTGCAAGCGTTAACCTCGCTAGAAGTAAGTTTTTTGGGCACGTTGGGTAGTGCGTATTACTAGTTGAAAGTAAAAAGATTGTGTGCAAGAGAAAGTCGATGCATGCTAACCAAATGACTTTGCAATATTGTGACCGCGTTAACGTATTCCCCCTATAGACTTCAATGGAGAGCGCAGAAGAAGAAAAAACTAACACTTATCGCTTCCGCACTTACCCAACTGGAGTTATGAGTTTTTGTTTTGCGCTTTAGGTCTAACTCCAGGTTAGTACACATAAGAATTAGTAATCTTAAAGAGCATTCTTGAAATATTAAATATAAAATATTAAAAAATAATCACTGAGATTATGAGTTTTGCGGTAACAGGGGTGCGTTGCTAACGAGCATTTTTTTTTCACCGCTCACTTAAGACAACGCTGGTATTACAGGTTTTTTAAACCCGGTGTTAGCTGCAAAAAGGTGAACGTAGAGCAAAATTTAGCTCCACATCTCATCTCAATACCAGCGTTGCTTACGGTAGCGGTAAGCTGAATTTTTACTTAGGAATACGTTGTATCTTTGTTATGACTTAGTATCACTTTGTTAACTTCATACTATGAGCGTGATCAGATGGATATATTTGGTAATTAGGATAACATCATTTTTTCAACTTACTATCCTATCATTAGTTCAGATTATACGTACAAACAACAACAATGTCTTATCAATCTATTAAAGTATAGAGGAAATCCAGCTTTTGCTGGCCCGATTAACATCTTTTGTAGTTGATATTGGTCATTTATGTACACAATATATATTTTTTAAACCTAATTCACATCTGTTGTCTGTGGTTCAAGCTGCTACATATGTAAACATGATCATCCAATAGTATCCTCTATTTTGCGCACACCTACTCTGAAGCACATCCTTTCATGACACTGTTTGCAATTTGCATCATCATGATCTCATATGATTCTGATTGGGGGTGTTCGGCAACGGATTCTAATGATTGGCTGTATACTGCCCTGCCCTACTCAGACTTGAGTACTTACGTCAATAATGACGCTTCTGATACCATTCTTTTTGGCCATTGTCATGTGATTGACAGATCGATCTGGCCAATTACAGTCAAATTCTCTCCTATCCCATTGTAAGGTGGGATTTAAGGACGGTTAAATAAGCTGCTAAGGCGGCGGCCCACACGACCTCTGAAGAAGCGTTTTTGTGAAACGCGCGTCAGGGGTCATTTGGAATAGCTCTGTCTCTCCAGTCCTTCTTTTAATGCTGCTTACCGAGGTTTAAACCTATCTCCCATTAAAATAAGTGGTTATTTCAGCCATGCAGTTTAGCTTAAAATTATTAAAACTAAAATAATTTAACTTTAGTCCTCGGATTGTAAGGGCTTTTTCATAGATATACTCAATGACTGCTGGCTGTTAATGCTCTATATTACATATAATACTATGGGAGTTGTTGCGTTAACCCCGGTTCAAGTGTTTTTAACGAAAGTTTAAGCCTTATGTATGCATGAGATCCTTATTTTCTTTTTATTTCTTAAAGTTATTTGTATGAATGAGAATTGCAATATTATATATACCCCATTGTTTTCATAAATTCTCTTTCTGAGCAGAAACTCTAAAATTTCTTTCGCAGACTAAAGCTACTTATACTTAATTGTATGATCTTTTACAATTACTTTGTTAGTTCACTTATTTGTGACACAGACTCACCTATTATAAAACGCAAGTGTTGCGGCAAGTGTATGAGGGTACCAAGTATGGATATTGGTGGTCGGAGTGAGTGAAGATAGAATCATAAAACTTATGGTATTGTGATTTCTTGTATCACTGTCACACGAATGTACAGACTACCTATCAAATTAACTTACTGCAGACGCAGACATTCCAGATCACAGACCAATGTTTAACCCTATTAAGCGAGATTGCATGTCAAGTTTAACCTGGTGAAATACTGGATGATATAACTGGCAAATCATGAAAGTGATACTTAGTTTCAAGTCTGATTTGATGAAACAACTTTAAAAACACTGTGACTGTATATCTTGAGAGTGCTGGTAACACACTGGATGATATAACTGGCATATATTGAAATTGATACTTAGTTTCAAGTTCAATTGGATGAAACAACTATAACACACTGGGACTGTATAACTTGAGAGTGTTGATAATCGGTGCAAAATCACCTCCACTCAGGAACATTTTAATTTAAAAAAATCTGGGGTTTATTCAAATAGTAACTCTGTTCGCAGGTGATGCTGGTCATTGACGCCTTGGGGGCTGCATAATTTTTGATTTTTTTTTTTCTTTTTTGTACTTATTTTTCTTTTTCTTTTTTTTCTTTTAAATAAAAGAGTGATAGATACAACAACTGTACGAAACAATCGTACATCAAATGCAAATACATCAGAACATAAACGTAATCGTTACAGACATAGCGTAAATTTCTATGAAAAGGGTGTCAGTGTCCTGACAGGACATAGAATATCATCAAAGGGGGGGGGGAGGAGGTAGGGGAAAAGGGCAGGTAGATATGCTAAGATGACTTTAAAAGGGGGCTAATTCAGGTGTACAAGGGTGAGGCCGGGTCTTCTGCTTATGTGGTTAGGGGTGTACTGCCATCTAGGTGTCGAAGGTGGGGAGCCAGAGAGTATCAAACCTGTTTTTCCAATCGGACCAGATCAGTTCGAAGAAATCAGTCCTACCCGAGGCATAATAGATACTCTTCTCCATAGAGTACATGTATGCCATAGTGGATATAATATCCGACCAGGCTGGGGGAAGGGATCTTTTCCAAGATCTCGCTATATTAAGTTTAACAGCTGACAGAAGGTAAATACAGTGTATAAGTGCACCATAATGTTTGGATAATTTACATATGCCTAAGTGGAACAGAGCTGTTTCGGGAGTTCTGGGCAGGTTGATACCTAAACTGGATAATGTAGAGAAACATTTGTTCCAGAGAGGCTTGAGTCTGGGACAGCTCCACCAAATGTGGATCATATCTCCTATATGCGAGCAGTCTCTCCAACAGGTGGGGGAGGCCCCTGGAAAGATTTTCGCAAGTCTAGCTGGGACGTAGTACCAGTGCGTGAGCACCTTAATGTAGGTTTCAAGGACGGTAATGCAATGAAGGGTTTTCTTTGTAAATAGGAGCGTGCGTTGCCACTCCAGAGGGGGTTTCGTGAAGTCTAACTTCCGTTCCCATTTCAGGATATGTTGGGCTTTGTCAACTGGGACAGCACCTTCCATGAGGGAATAGTGTAAGGACAGTGGTTTGCCCAGTCTGAGCCCCTGTTGCCATCTAGCTTCCCAGACGGTAAGTTGTCGAGGCAGAGAGGGTTTGAAACCCCACCTAGATACGAAACTAGTAACTCTGGAGTATTCATATTTCATATACAAGGGTGTAGATGGAGTAGTATTGAGTTGGGTGTAGGGGGGGAAAGGTGTATGTGGCGAGGTAGACCATAGGTCTCCCACCTTCATGATACCCAGCCGAGCCCAGGCGTTCGGATGGGAGTCCGGTAAACTGGACAGAAGACCGGTTACGGAGGTAATTGGGGACGGATGAGCGGCTACCTTTGGATTATGCCTCAGGCGGTCCCAGGCGGACAGGCATTCCTTAATAATCGGGTTAGAGGCATCTAGATTCCTTCTGCAATGGGGCGGCGTCCATATTAGGTCCCTTAAAGTAAGGTTATGTGGTAGGGAGGCTTGTTCAATAGACCTCCATTTGCTGTCTGAATCTTTGACACCCCATTGAGAGATATGGGTGAGCATAGCAGCATCCGCATACCTGAAAATAGAGGGAGAAGCAACCCCGCCGTGCATTCTAGGGTATTGCAGGGCATTATGGGCAACCCTGCCAAATGTATTTGGTACAGACACTCTGGAACTGTACTAGAAGTGTTCTGGGTACTCTTATTGGTAGACAAAGGAGTGCATACGTGAGTTTAGGAAGATAGCTCATCTTTAGGGCCGCTATGCATCCTAACCAGGATACACATTTGAAGTTCCAACTTATGGACAGGGACCTAAGCTCGGTCAAGAGGGGTTTGAAGTTATCTTCAATAATTTGAGGGAGAGAATTGGATAATTTAACACCCAGATGGGATATGTACTTATGGCTGGGGATAAACTTATATTCTCTACATAAGCTTTTGGAGACCTCCTCGGGGAACCCAGAGGTGAAAAGTTCAGATTTCGAGTGATTCAATTTATAGTACGACAGGGCACTAAATGTCTCTAGAAGGGACAGGAGTCTCGGGATCTCTTGTGAGGGTCTGGAAAAGAACAGGGTGGTATCATCTGCGAATAGGGCTACTTTGTGAACCGTACCATGTAGGGTGATTCCCGAAATCTCGTTATCTGTCCTGATAGCCGCAGCCAGAGGCTCCATGGCCAGTGCGAACAAAATCGGGGAAAGGGGGCAACCCTGTCGGGTGCCATTGGAGATAGGGAAGGGAGTGGGGTCAAACCCCAGTCCTCTCACTAAGGCCACTGGGGAGGAATATAGGGCTTTTTATTGCCAAAATAATTTGTGTAGGGAACTGGAAGTTCTCTAAGACCCGCCAGAGGTACTCCCATCTGACGCGGTCAAAGGCCTTCTCGGCATCCAGAGAGAGCACCGCAAGTGGTCTATTCAGTCTCTTGGCCTCTAGGAGTATGTTAAGGAGCCTCCTGGTGTTATCTGGGCCCTCTCTCCCTGGTATGAACCCGACTTGATCTGGGTCAACAAGTGTTGGGAGTAACTTTGCTAGCCGGTTAGCCAGGATTTTGGCGTAGATCTTAACGTCGGTATTGATGAGTGAAATGGGTCGATAATTAGCGCAGAGGGTAGGGTCTTTATTGGGTTTGGGAATGGTGATGATGGAGGCCTCAAGGAATTCCTTGTCGAATTTCCCTGTGGACATAGCCTTATTGAAAAATCTGGTAAGTATAGGGGCGAGTTCTGCTAGGTATGTCTTGTAGAAAATGGCGGTGAAGCCATCCGGCCCAGGGGCTTTAAGAGATTTTAGTTTTTTAATAACCGATTTAACCTCCTGGTTATGAGAATCATCAAGGGTGGGAAGCTCGAGGGAGTGAAGGAAGGAATCTATGTTTTCTGAGGGGGCTTTCCCGAACGTCGTGGTATCGCCTATGTTGTAGAGTTCAGAATAGAACTTATGGAACTGTTGGCCTATCTGGGAAGGGAGTCGGACAGATCGGCCACCCTGTTTGATTTCATGAATACGAGTGGCACCCGCACGCTGCCTGATTTTATTGGCTAGTAAGGAATCTGCTTTATTGCCTTTGGCGTACAGGAGGTGTTTCAGACGGAGGAGATTGGATTGTGTCTTACGGAATTCTAACTGGCATATGTGCCGCCTAAGGTCTTCCACCTCAGAGTTGTAGGCTACCGAGTTCGAGGTCCGCCGTTGAGTTTCAAGCACCGCAGTCTGCTGTGTGCTTGGGAGAGGGAGAGGCCTGCCTGTCTCCTGAGGTGAGCCTGCTTGCAAATGAAAAGGCCTCGTAGAGTAGCCTTAAATGCACCCCAAATAGTGTTCTCACTAACTTCTGGGGTATCATTGGTCTGGAGGGTGAAGCAAATCTCTTTCCTGATCTCTTCCCTAAACGGGACATCCGAAAGGATATGGTGTGGCAGTCTCCATGGGGCTCTGGCCTTAGTAGTGTGACTAGAGTCAATGTCTAAGGTGATAAGGTCATGATCTGACCACGGGCTGAGGTGAATGTTCATGGAGCGGACCAGATCTAGGTCTGTGGGGTGGCAAAAAAAGTAATCTAGCCTAGAGTGTGTAGCGTGAGGGTGGGAGAAGTGGGTGAAATCTTTGTCTAGAGGATGAAGGGACCTCCAAATATCGAAATAAGTGAACTGGCAAATAAGTTCCCGGAACCTACGACTGGTAGGGTCGTGGCTGGAGGGGAGTCTCTTAGAGGGGCCTGTTTTCCTGTATATCTTCTCATCTCATACCATGTTCAGGTCACCGGCGAGGATAACTCTGCCTTGTTTGACCTTCTCCACATGCAGAAGGACTTTCCTGAGGTATCTGGGTTGTAGTGAGTTTGGGAGATAGACCGAAACAAGAGTATATGTGACATGATCTAAATTACATATAAGGATGAGATATCTGGCCTGAGGGTCTCTGAATATAAAGAGGGGCTCATAAGCCACTCTTTTGTGTATTAGGATGGCTACCCCTCTGGCTTTCTTTATGAAGGAGGCCGCCTCAAAAACTGGGTAGTCCGCTAGGAGGTGCGTCTCCTGGAGGAAGGCTACATCCGCTCCATGGTGGCGGAGGGATCGTGATAAAAGGCATCTCTTGCCCACAGTATTAAGGCCTCTGACATTATGGGTGAGGAATCTAAGAGAGGCCATTTAGAAGTCTTGGGAGGGGGCGAAGCAAAGGGTAGGGGGTCAAAGATTGGTTGGGGGGGGATGGAGGGTGGGGAATAGCAAGTGGAAGTAGTCCACCTATGTGGGGCCCTAGTATGGGCACCAGAAATTGGGGGGGAGTTAACCTTGCCTAAAAGGCAGAGGGACTAGTGCAAGTAGCCCCGCTCAACTATAAGAAAATCACACAGTAGCTAATTAACCATACATATCTACTCAAACTCTAACCTGAGTTAGTTACAATAATATTGAAAATGGAAACAAATCACAGTATATGAACTTGACAGCGGTATTGAAATGCAACTCGACAATCTCAAGTGGGTGAGGCCTGAGGCCTCAGAGTGTGGTCAGGGGGGTTTGGTTTTGATCGCTTTGGTCTCTGTTCTTTGACAGACCATTCGGGTGCTGTGACCCTCAATCTGGAGCGAGACTCTTGCTGGTTGTTGGGGGCGGCTTGGAGGCCCCAGTTAGCTAATAGAGTGCCTCCCATAGAGGGTGAGGAGACTGTGTGGTTTTGATTATCTTTAGTCACGATCAGTTTAGTGGGGAATCCCCACCTATATTTGATCCCTGCTTTCCTCAGCTGAGTAGTAATTGGGGCATAGAGCTTTCGCTGTTGCAAAGTATGTGAGGAGAGGTCAGGTAGGAGTTGAATGTCTTTGAGATTATCGGGTAAAGTAGGTCTGTTGTATGCTGCCTGCATCAACCGATCTTTGAAGGTAAAGTGGTGAAAGCAGACGACCACATCTCTCGGCCTATCTGATGATACTGAACGCGGCCGAAGAGCCCTGTGGGCCCTTTCCATAGCATGCATGTTGCCTTCCAGGGGCCCCAAGTATGCGGTGAACAAAGCTGTGAGATATTCCTGCAAACCACCTGTGTTTACAGTCTCAGGTATGCCTCTAAATCTGATATTGTTCCTCCTAGCTCTGTCCTCCACATCTGCCAGTTTCAGCTCAAGTTGGGAGATTTGTTCAGCCAGATTTTCTGTGTAGGCTAGGAGGTTCGAGTTGTCGGTAGCCAGATCGTTTTGTTGCCGTTCGAGGGAATCAACCCTATCTCCTATTTCTTGGATTTCCTTTTTAAGTTCAGCCGAACTTCTCTGAATCTCGGCAGTGATAGATTTGGTCTGAGCTGCGAGGAGTTTCTGAAGAGTACTTTCGGTGATGTAGTGATTGAGATTGAGAACTTGATTGCGACTTGATTGCGAACCCTCATCTTGAGATTCTGGGTCGCTAATGTCCTTGCTCACAGAGGGAGTTTTCTTGCGTGGTTGAGAGAAATAGTCAAGGACAGTCTGTTTCGAAGCCGCTTGGGTCTTGGTGTTTTTTCTAGCTGAGTGTGACATGTTTGGTGATTAAAGGAGACCAAGGAGTATGTCGGTATGGTGGAGAAAAAGCCCACCCTGACCACGTACCCACAGAGAAGTCGTTAAACCCCTGGACTAAACACAAAGATAAAGAAGGGTTAAGTTTCAACACCTGGCTAATACATTAGCAATAAATGGTATACTGTAAGAGCGGGGCCCGCACTGTCCCCGTAAGGAGTTACACCTAGCACATAGTACTACACCTTGGCAATGTTAACGGCTCCAAAGAGCCCCCACGCACCTCAGGGAGGGGGATACGACCAAAAGGAAGGGGAAAAGGGGAGTGGAAGTGACCAACCCAGACAAGCTGGGCTGGAAAGGAGGAGGCGCGAGGGGGACCAATGCAGCCAGTCCCGTGCAGCGAGACCTACAGGATTATCACAAAAAACACAGTGCAATAAGGACAAATAGTAGCATACATCAATATTTAGAACAACTCTAGGTAGCAAAGGCCCAGCAGGTAACTAGGGCAAAATGATGGGAAGCACTACGCCCCAAGTGTTGGGGTTAAAGCAATCTAAGGCCACAGCTAATGGGTTATCACTTATTTTAGAGGGAGAAGGGGGTACTTCATGAAAAAAAGGGGGGGGGGTAGGTGGAAATGACCAGCTCGCCACTGGGGTGGGCCAGGAGTGTAAGAGTATACCAATTGTTAAGCTGGCTTGAGTATGTTCAATAGCACAACATATAACCACTGCACTGAGACAATTATGAAAATGTAGTATGAGAGCAGCAGAGAGAAATCAAGCAGACGTATGCACAATATACAGAAAGCATCCACAGAGATTAGTACTGTAGATAGAACCTGTAAATAAAAGTAAGCATTAGTAGGATAGACATAAGTAACACTCCACTTTGAGCATAGAGCCCAAAGGCACATAGGCTGGCGCAGCAGCAGTGATTACACCAATTAATGGAACAGGTTATTGTGTTCAGAGAGGCTCACTAGGGACCCTCTTAGACAAGGCTGCAAGAGTAAGATTACTGTGGCTGTAGTTCCTCAGGTTTTAAATGTTTCTGCACAGCATATGGGTACAGGCAGTAGAGGATACCCAAGAGTTGGTTGTTGATTAAATTATTTTCCTGTGGGGGCTTTTTATTAATTTCACTGCTTGCAGATGTTCTCAATGTGACTAACAAGCAGCCCTTGCTTCAGGGGAGTCCTCAGAGTAGGGATGCCTGCTTGTTCAGACTAAGGAGATAAATGTCCGTGGACTGCCCAGTGTGTAAATGTTCTGTCCCCCACACTAAGCAACCGTGAACTGTAGGATATCCTGGTTACCTTAGTATAGCAAACGAGCAGTGTTTCAGATGTTAATGACTCAGGGTATAGCCCAGTTAGGATGACAGGCAGTACATGCAGTTTAGGGGTCAAAGCTGCCTGTAAGAGTATATTGGAAGTGCTCTGTTAATTACTGGGGAATAAATGTCTCAGTCCCTGGGGTTTTATTGCAGTGTGAGAGGGCAGAAGTGATTATGAGGCGTTTTTAAACCCTTATTCCTCTCCGTCTGGTGGTCACTGAAGGGGTCTAGAGCCAGCACTTCATGTATGGCCTGGTAGTGCCTCACAGACTTAGACCTCAGAATCAGTACCCCATATATTATAGGATTATGGTAAGGGTCCTCAATATATCCATAAAGCAGATATCATATGAGTCTATGGGGAATTGGCACTGTACAGAGCTGTAGATGGGCCAAGTGTGCTTGTGTGATGAAGATTGCGCACTTACATGTGGGACAAGATGGCGCCGGCCCGCTCCTTGTAGTTCAGCTGTCCATAAGGATAACCCCTGTTCGAGCTCAATCACCTCACTTTAGGACCTCCTCTCCGGTTTGCCAGGGTCTGTACAGCTGGATCGCCACTTTTAGAGATCTTTCCGGTCAGTTTGTTGCGATCGCGGGATCCGCTGTAGGCCGAAGCCCCGGCCTTTCCTGAATATGTGCCGGTTCTCTTCTTCCGGCGTATTAAAGGCTCGTATCGGAATGCTCAAGAACACATCCAGAGAAGCAGACCACAGCTGGGCACTATCCCACTAGTAGTGGGAGAGAATTAACCCCAAATTATATGCAGGATTGCCAGAAAATAGTATAAGTTACACGGAGCTCTGGTGCTTAGCTTCTGCTCAGCTTGATGGCTTGCTCCGCCCCCCTTTTTTGTACTTATTAATTGGCAACTTTTTATTTTGTTGCCAATAGATTGGCAACGTGTTTGATCTTTTCCTGTGTTTTGGTGGATGTGGTTTTGAGTGAGGAAGAGTATGTGAATGAGATGAGCCCCTCATATGATGACATTGTTGTAATGATTTAAGTTTGTGCTTTTGAATAAATTGTTATAGTATCCAGTGCTGGGATCTTTTTGTGTTATAATTGAATCTACGCTTTGCTCTATTTCATCAACTGCAATAGTTAAGTCCAAAAAATTAATGCTTTTAGTACTTTGTTCACTTGTAAATTTTATACCATTAGTGTTGTGATTAAGGTACTCGCAAAATTTGTTGGCCTCTTCTTCACTTCCTTCAAATACAAAGAATGGTGATCATAAACCAGGTAGGACGAGCAAAAGAAGCCCTCTGAATAATGAACTGGGATTCAGCTATCAAGTCAGAGACTACTGGAATCTAAGAATATCCTTTGAGATAGCTGAGAATAATCCCTGCACCACTGATGCAGCAGACAAAGCCAGAGAGGTCTCATGTACAACCAAGAAAAAGGAATTGCATCTGAAGCTGCAATCATGAAACCTAGAACCTCTATAAACTGAGCCACTGTAGGAAATGAAAGAGGGAATAAAATAGACTAATTCCAGGCTTATTTCATTATTCTCTGATCTGTTAAGAGAAAAAGACTAATGGGCACTGAATCTTTCTGGAAACCAAGGAAAGTAATGCTTGTCTGACAATTCAAGGAACTCTTTGGTAAATTTAACTTCCAACCATGTATTTGAAGACACAACAACAGTTGTTTGGGGTGAGATTCTGCTAAAGAAAAAGACTGATCCTGAACCAAGATACCGTCTGGGTAAAGAAACACTGCAATACCCTGGCCTTTGATTACAGACACAAGAGCACCCAGAACCTTGATAAACATTATTGGAGTTGAAGCTGGACCAAATGGAAGAGCAACAAACTGAAAATGTTTTGGGTGGATAGGAATATAAAGGTAAGCATCATTTAAATCTATTGTGGACATAAACTGACCTTGCTGAACAAAAGGCAGAATAGTCCTGATAGTTTCCATTCTGGAAGATGGAACCCTGAAAAACTTGTTTAGAGTCTTTAGATTTAAAACTGGTCTGAAAGTGCCTTCCTTCTTTGGAACAATGAAGAGATTTGAATAAAATCCCATCCCCTATTCCTGTAAAGGAACTGGTACAATCACTCCCATTCTTTTCAGATTTGAGACAGATTAAAGAAAATCCTGAGCTTTTACAGAATTCCTTGGAACATTGGACAGAAAAAAAATTCCTTGTTCTGAATCTAATCTGATATCCCTGAGAACCAATATTCTGAACTCATGGATCTGGGATGGACTGAAACCAAGCCTCAAAAAGCTTTAATCTTCTCCCTACCAGAACACTTGGATCAGGAGCTGCACCTTCATGCGGTTTTGTAGGCTGAGACAGACTTCTTACCCTGTTTGGACTTGTTCCAATTGACATTAGGCCTTCAGACTGACCCAGAGTTACCTTGCTTCTGAGAGTAGTAAGTTTTCTGTTCCTTGTTCTGATGAAAGGAACGAAACCGATTAGGAGCTTTAAATTTTCCCCTAGACTTCTTGTCCTGAGGAAGAAAATCCCCTTTACCTCTAGTAATAGTAGATATAATATAATCTAAATCAGACCCAAATAATTTCTTTCTTTGAAAAGAAAAAGACAACAACTTATATTTAGACACCATGTCAGCATTCTAGGACTTAAGCCACAAGGACCTCCTGGCAAAAATAGACAAATACATGCTCTTCACATTGATTTTCATCATATCAAAAACAGCATCACAAATAAAAAAAATTGAACTTTGAAGCAAACAACAGATTAGAAGTAACAGGGTCAGTAGAAAACTGTACAAGACTGTCTAACCAATAAATAGAAGCTGCGGCTACATCAGCAATAGATACAGCAGGTCTAAGAATATAACCAGTATATAAAAAACATAATTTATGTAAGAACTTACCTGATAAATTCATTTCTTTCATATTAGCAAGAGTCCATGAGCTAGTGACGTATGGGATATGCATTCCTACCAGGAGGGGCAAAGTTTCCCAAACCTCAAAATGCCTATAAATACACCCCTCACCACACCCACAATTCAGTTTAACGAATAGCCAAGAAGTGGGGTGATAAGAAAAGAGCGAAAGCATCAAAAAAAATAAGGAATTGGAATAATTGTGCTTTATACAAAAAAATCATAACCACCACAAAAAAGGGTGGGCCTCATGGACTCTTGCTAATATGAAAGAAATTAATTTATCAGGTAAGTTCTTACATAAATTATGTTTTCTTTCATGTAATTAGCAAGAGTCCATGAGCTAGTGACGTATGGGATAATAAATACCCAAGATGTGGAACTTCCACGCAAGAGTCACTAGAGAGGGAGGGATAAAATAAAGACAGCCAATTCCGCTGAAAAATGAATCCACTACCCAAATCAAAAAAGTTTCAATTTTTATAATGAAAAAAACTGAAATTATAAGCAGAAGAATCAAACTGAGACAGCTGCCTGAAGTACCATTCTACCAAAACCGCTTCTAAGAAGAGAAAACATCAAAATGGTAGAACATAGTAAAAATATGCAAAGAAGACCAAGTCATTGCTTTGCAAATCTGATCAACAGAAGCTTCATTCTTTAAAAAGCCCAGGAAGTAGAAACTTACCTAGTAGAATGAGCCATAATCCTCCGAGGCGGGAATCCACCCGACTCCAAATAAGCATGATGAATCAAAAGTTTAAGCAAGATGCCAAATAAATGGCAGAAGCTTTTGACCTTCCTAAAACCAGAAAAGATAAAAAATAGACTAGAAGTCTATCTGAAATCTGAATAGCTTCAACATAGAAAGTAAGAATCTCACCAAAGAAGTCTTAGGAAAACAATAATTCCTTCCTAATGTTTGTTAGAATTTACAACTTTAGGTAAGAATTGAAATGAGGACAGCAAAAACCACTTTTTCCTGATGAAAAAAATCAGAAAAAGAGATTCACAAGAAAGAACAGATAATTCAAAAGCTGTTCTAGCTGAAGAGATGTCCAAAAAGAACAATACTTTCCATGAAAGTAATTAATGTCCAGAGCAAGCATATGCTCAAATAGAAGAGCCTGAAAAACCTTCAGAACCCAATTAAGACTCCAAGGAGAAGAAATTGGCTTAATGACAGGTTTGATACGAATCAAAACCTGAAAAAAATGATGACTATCAGGAAGTAACACTGCCTTATCCTGATGAAAAATCAGAAAAAGATATTCACAAAAAAGAGCAGATAGCTCAAAAATTCTTCTAGCAGAAGAAATAACCAAAAGGAACAATACTTTTTCAAGAAAGTAATTTAATGTTCAGAAAATGCATAGTTTCAAATGGAGGAGCCTGTAAAGCCCTCAGCACCAAATTGAGACTCCAAAGAGGAGAGATTGAATTAATGACAGGCTTGATACGGACCAAAGCCTGAACAAAACAATGAATATCAGGATGATTAGCAATCTTTCTGTGAAAAAAGAACAGAAAGAGTAGAGATTTGTCCTAACAAAGAACTGCAGACAAAACCTTATCCAAACCAACCTGAAAAAAATAATAAAATTCTATGAATTTTAAAAAAATGCCAAGAAAAGTAGGTCTTCCAGACTCAATAATAAATCTTTCTAGAGACAGATTTACGAGCCTGAAACCAAGCGTTCAATCTCCATCCCTTCAAATTTAAGGATTTGAGATCCTGATGGAAAAAATGGGCCTTGAGAAAGAAGGTCTGGTTTAAACGGAAGTGTCCAAGGTTGGCAACTGGCCATACGAATGAAATCCGCATACCAAAACCTGAGAGGCCATGCTGGAGCCACCAGCATAACAAACAAATACTCCATAAGAATTTTGGAAATCATTTGGGAAGAAGAACTAGAGGCGGAAAGAAATAGGCAAAAAGATAATTTCCAAAGAAATGTCAATGCATACACTACTTCTGCCTGAGGATCCCCCGACCTGAATAGGCCCCTGGGAAGTTCTTTATTCAGATGAGATGCCAACAGATCTATTTCTAGAAATGCTCACATCTGAAGAATTGAAAAACATATCTGGGAATGAGAGACCATTCTCCCGGATGTAAAGCTTGATTAACAGAGATAATCCGCTTCCCAAATATCTATACCTGGGAAAAAAAAACACAGAATTTAGATAGGAGCTGGATTTAGCCTAAGCTAATATCTGAGACACTTCTGTCACAGCCTAAGGACTGATAGTCCTACCCTGATGATTGACATACACCATAGTTGTGATATTGTCTGAAAAACAATAAACGTCTCTTCCTTGTCAGAGTATATGAATATTATGATGAATATTACATATGTGTACATATATATATATATATATATATATATATATATGTATATTTTATACACTGTATATGTTAGATGAGAACTCAGGATTAATTAAACATGAGTTTGTTGAACACAGCTTCTAATACACGTCTATCAGGATTGACGATCAGTAGAGCCTTTTTGAAACACAAACATTTCTTTTCTAAAGGAAATAGCTCAGTGACCCTATTCATTTGACTATATATGCAAATTTTATAACCTCAGAACATTTGGTGAGGTGAGAAAAGAATGTGTTCAAGGACCCCTTTGGAATTTGACACGTGTGATACAACAGTTCTATCTCACTGAATCTCTATTTGAAGACTTACTGCAAAAACCCCTCTTGGGGGAAGGTGACACAAATAAAATCAAATACACATCTGCACTGCTGGCTAAACAGGAAATATGCTGTTTTAAAGACTCTTACAACTCCTCATGGATTGACCCCATGTGGAGCAATAAAGGCCTTGGAAAACACAGACAAATGCTAAGATGTGACTCTGGAAGTCACGTAAGCAGACAGCAAATAAACATTTTTTTTTCTCTCTCTGTTTAAATACATGCCCCAGAATGTATTAAATATAGAAATTTGGGAAATTGTCTAATTCTATATTATTATTACATGGGTATTTGCTAAGCTTGGGAGGTAACTGTTTTAATCAGTCAAAAATGTGTAATAAATTCTGTTTTGTTTATATTTTTCAGACAGATAATCTCAAATCTACATAGAAGTGAATGTGCATGTATGTGTGTATATATATATATATATATATATGTGTGTATATATGTGTATATATATTTATATGTTTTGAAAACATAAAAGATCTTACTTAGCCTCTGTGTGTTTAAAAACATGAATAGGTGTTTATGGACCTGAAGAGAAGTGATTATTAACATTTATTTTCTTATTTCAGATCTACATAGACAGGATTCACTTGGAATACAGTACAATACTGAATTAAAAATAAGCTATTATTCACATGTAAATGCCAGAATACTGATAAAATTATAATGCATTTTAAGCTAATAATTAGCAGTGTTAAATTACCTTAATATAATAAAATGTTAATAATATAACATATTTGGTATCAGAATAATCAGAAAAAATAACCTAATATTAACCATCTGTAATTGGGGTTATATATGATTAATGCAGAGAGTGTGATCTGATTAAATAACCATTTTATAAAAAAAAAAATTAACTTGCTTAAAAATGTCAGAAATGCTGTATTGTATTGCTATGTTGTACTGTATGCTGCCACCTGGTGTTATGTTGCGAGAACTACAGCCAGAAGGTTCTTTCTGGCTGTTAAAAATGAAATTTCCAAGGGCCAATCCGATTTAGACTTCCCAGATAACCAATGGGAAGGTCAGCTCCCGTAGTGCCACCCACATGATGTCATCAATGATTATATAATGGGAGTGTTGAATGCACAAGGGAGAGTTGTCTGTAACTTGTTGAAAATTAGTGATCTGATTTTGGCTGCGATATACCTGAAAAAAAAAAAAAGTTCACTTCAGCAAGGAGCTTAAAACTTATCCTTGATTTGTGCAAAAACCTTCTTTCAAATGAGATGACCTAAAGACCGCTACGAATTGGTTCAAAATTGGTGAAGTATATTGTATTTTAAATTGGTAGTTATAAGCCTAGGTATTGTTCAAATCTGTGTCTGAATTGGCTAAGTAACTCATCTATACAAGTTCTGATATTGTCGGTTAATTTTGTATTAGGATAAATTGCAGTTAA
Organism: Bombina bombina; assembly: GCF_027579735.1. Taxonomy (NCBI): domain Eukaryota; kingdom Metazoa; phylum Chordata; class Amphibia; order Anura; family Bombinatoridae; genus Bombina; species Bombina bombina. The sequence continues at coordinate 1,175,802,800 of NC_069499.1, read as the reverse complement.
ATAGCAGAATATATATTTTATCCTATTGTTTTATAAACACTGTTTAGAATTGTATTGCTTGGATGTTAAAGGTTTTTAGTCCCATTGTGTTAAATAAATAAGGCTGAATTGTGAAGGTATATTGTTCTGGGTTTTGTAAGAAGAATAGCATATCTTAAGAGTTGGTTCTAACGCATATAAACTTTTATTTAGTTTCCTTTTATTGCAAATATAGTTCAATATGTTTATGGATATTAACTAAATAAAAGAATTCAGATATTTATATTAATTGTATGGTCTAGTAGGTGCATGGTTGATAAGGGTTTCTATTTCTTTGTATTGTGTTTATAACCCTGCCATAAACTTATATATATTATTTGGATAGCACTGCTAAGATTTTCATAAATATACTGACATAATAATTGGAGGCATTGCATGAGATTTAATAATATCCATCATAATTGATATAATATATTTGTAAGTAAATAGAAATTATTATAAAAGAGAAAAAAAAAAAAATTCATATTTCGAAGATATAATTTTTTTTGAAAAGTTGAAATATTAATTTTCATATTTCGAGATTGACATTAATATCTTGAAATATTATTAAAGATTAATTTTGAAAAATTAATAAAAATATTAATTTTTCATATTTCAAAATTAATCAAAAATATTAATTTTTCATATTTCGGAATATTAATTTTTCATATTTCAAAATTAATAATATTTTTTTTTTTTTTTTGAAATATAAAATTTTTCTCTCTTTTTATTGGCAAAAATTGTATTAGCATTTTAGTTAAATAAATACTAAACCAATACAATAATGTCTGTAGCCAGAAGTGACTCATTTAATTCTACACATAGCAATGAAATTGGTCCCATAACCATACCTATTACTAAAGGTCAGGTCCTTAAGAAAGATATCTTAAGTTACCTTAAAGGGAAGTTTAATATTGCGGGTGAATTAAATGATTTTATGGATATGCTTGAAACTAGGGCTAAAAATATTACCGTTAATAATAATATGTGGAATGAAGAGAATGAATTCTTCCAGGAATTATTAATGATTAATCAATGCGAAGCTCCCAAAAAGCGAGACGAACTAATACTAAAATCCTGGCCCCTTTTAATATGCATAATTGACGAAATGTCGTTTTGTGTCACAGACAAACGATTGCAAATACAGGAGCTAGAAAATAGTATTCGTTCCTCGCGCAGACGCGAAGAGGGTTTAAAAATAGCCAAAAATAAAATGGATGAATTTGCCCAAAACCTAGCCACCTTAGATAAGCACAATATGGACTTAATCGCGCAGATACAAGATTTAAATAAACAGCTTGCGCAAAGCCAGAGAGAATTAAGCGATTTAAAAAGGTCATATCGCCATAATGAAAACCCCTATATTAGCAATGAGAATAATACAGATAATGCTAACTCCTTTAGCGAACGCGTCAGGGACGAGGTACGAAAATATATAGAACAACATAGACAAATGACCCCTCACGGGTCAGAAGTAGATTTCCCAAATAGACAATCCCCTCAGGATGTAAATCCAGAGGACAGCTGTAGCGCAGCTGATGCAGGGGAGGGAAACTCTAACAGAGAATCCCAAAATAAGTCTGATAAAGTCTATGATTCACATAAAATAATCACCTTTGTACAACGCGCAGTACCTATATTCTCCAATAAGGGAACAACATCTGTAATTGATCATTTACAGGCTTTTGAAAATGCGTTAGCTATAATGAATGTTACAAGTGAGAAATTGAAAATTGAATTTCTGCCTTGGGTATTTGACAGTAAGCATCACAAATTCTTTGCTTCACTAAAGGATATGAATATTCATTCCTGGAATGGGGTAAAACAACAATGCAGAAAAGAATTCGGGCAATATCGCACTAAAACTGCCGCGAAAATAGCGGTATATGGTTTAAAGTGTCGTGCGAATCAGAGTCCAGTTGAATTCCTTTCTGTATTGAAAAATGCGTACAGTATGGCTGAAGATAATCCCAGATTTGATGGCTCAGAATTTGTAAATTTATTTTTTGAAGCATTGCCTACACCCATCAAAATTAACTTAGCTAGAGATTTTGATGAGGACTGCTCATTGGAATGGCTGATCAAAGAGAGTACAAAATTATACTCTATTCAGCAGTCCAGTGAGCAGGGGGTTAAAAAGGAATCAAAACCCAAAATTGTAGCAGAAACTAGGGTGTCACCTAAACCCCTCAATTTGGAGTCTAACAAGAGAACTTATGCAGAGGTGGCCAGTCAAAACAGGCCATCTCCACAGAGGTTTAATTCTGCCCCTCCCCCTACACAGGTTGAGGCGCAGGGAGACTATAACCAAAGTGGGGGACATAATCAGGTGAATAATTACTCACAAAGAGAATACTCACCAAATAATTGGTATCCGCGCAAGGGTAGATACAATAGACGGCGAAGATATTCTCAGGGTAACCAGACACCCCAGGTATATAATGCTCCCCAAAGTACTAATGCTGAACAAGCTGAACCCCAGGGGCAACCACGCCAGAATAGAAATAGTGGCCCTGATTCTGAGGGAACCCAATGGTCCAGGAATCAGTACAATGGGGCACCAAGAGATAGGCCCAGGGGTAGAGGTAACTTGTACAATCAGGTAGATATGCTGTTTACCCAATTAAATCGGTTGAGCGAACAAATCGCTAATATGAGTCAAAAATCTACGGCTCAGCAACCGAACAATACTTTTTTAGGGGTACAGCCAGTGGTCAGCAGTGGACCACAGGCACAGTCATAAATACTGCAGTATCACCTGAAGGGGAGGGGAGAGATATACAAAATGTAGTAATAAATATCAATGATACTAATCATGTTATCTCCCCACAGACCGGAAACGGACAAATTAGCTGTGACAATGAGCGACATCAGCCGGAAAAAGTTAACAAATCTCTTCCTTTGCAGCTCTCTCTTAACCTTGTTTCCACAGATGCAGTACAAAAGAATCCAGCCGACCCTGTCATAGAGGAAACAGGTAGGTATGAAGCTTCTTCTGCATCGGAAAGCATGGCAAACTCAGGTAATACGTGGCGAAGCCCACAAATGTATGAGAATGCAAATTTTATGTGTGAAATGATAGAAACTGCAGGAAGATATTATGTACTAGTTGAGCTGCAAGATTCAGTCTCCAACCCTATCAGGGGATTAATTGACACTGGGTCACAGGCAACTATCTTATCCCACAGATACTACACACAGCTAAATGAGCTAACACCCCACAAACCTAAAATAAAAGAATTTGACGGTTCTCTGATAAGTGTTGGGGGTGATTCCCTAAAAGTCTACGGTATTGCCTGGTTAAAATTTAAATTGGGGAACAGGGTCATAAGACACCCTGTCATTATAGTGGATCTGCCAACTGATCGTTTAATTATTGGTAGTGATCTCCTGAAACGATTAAGCACCATAATTGATTGCATAAATAATGTAATTTGGTCGCAAGTTAAACGGCCTATCAATTATGAAAAATCTGGTATATCTCACGCCCGACATAGCTGTCACGTGGTGGAAGAGAAACCAGATGCTGTGGAGATTCATTTCAGGAATAACTCTGCACCTGAAATCACTATTCTACAAATAGACGATCAGACTCCTTTTAGTGGCTCTGATGGTAATACTTTTAAAATTTCGCCTGGAAAGATAGCGAATATTTCCCTAGATGGCGATGTATTAACCATATCACTCCACAAGGGGGATCATAAAATCCCTAAGGGGGGAGGCCACACTCAATACCTCACAGGGATTGAGAGAGTTAAAGAGGATCTATTTATCCCTATACAAGTGCATGACCTTGGTAAAACCGAGTATGCTAAAATAAACTTAAAACAGGAAGCTAGCTATATAAGCGAAGGTTTATTAGCGCAGATAGCTGAACCTAAAGTGATTAAATATCTTTCTCCCCAAGACCACAGTGTCAGCAACCTGGATGACAGGTCTGAAAGCTATAACATCACCGCTAAGTGCTTATTATCTATCTCTATAGGAAATAAGTCAGTGAAGCACCTGTTTTTAGTTTTAAATACTCCCCATAATCAAATATACATTGGCAATGATATCTTACATAGATATGCCATACAAATAGATTTGATTAATTCTTGCCTCTGGAGCAGGTTAAAGGGGGACCCTGAAGTATTTCAGGATGAAAATGCAGCCCTGAAATCAAACCAGCAATTGCCATATGCTGTGAATATGCAGGTATCTAGCGATGTCATAATTCCTGCTGGGGCTGATAAATTTCTTTTACCCTTACAGGTAAAGAGAGGTCAGAAATTAAAAACTTCTGAAACACTGATTTGCCTCTCCCATAGAATACAAAATCTGGGTGTCTCAGTAACCTACACTCCTATGGTGAATATTGGAACTGTTCCAATAAATATTATTGTGCATAACATGACCCCACAGGATATAACATTATCCAAGGGAACTACCATAGGATATGCACTGGAATCAAGTTATTACACTTTTGGATTCCAGAATAATGTAATTGGGCTAATACCTGAAGGATACCTAACTGAAGAACAATTAATAGAACAATCCTTTGCATCTATGCCAGAGGGTCTATTTAATATTCAGTCTATTTATCCCTTCAGCTCAGAGGAAGGCATCTGTAAAATTGAAGAAGCCTCTCTAGTGTTTGATCAGCCAATCAAACAGCAAGATTACCCCAATACCCAGAGTCATGGGAGCAATGTAAATTATAATCAAGGGGATCTCACCTCTAGACTGGAAGAAGCCTATGAAATAGGACAGCCTGAAATCTTTCCAGGATTTCAGCAAATAGTCGAAGAGCAAATATCCTTAGCTAATGGCTGTTCCAGCGATGATGAACGCCAACAGCTGCGAGAACTCCTGATGGAGTACAAGGATATTTTTGCTAAGGATTCTTATGACTGTGGTACTACAGACTTGCACATTGCAAGAATACAAACAGATCCCGATGCACCACCTGTATTTGTCAAACAATACAGACTTCCCTTAGCCTCATATGATTCTCTTGCAGAGATCATAAGGAATTTGGAAGAAAGAGGTATTATCAGACAGGTGCACAGCTCTTATAATAATCCTATTCTAGGTGTCCTTAAGCCCAATGGACAATGGCGTTTGTGTGCTGACTTAAGACAGCTAAACAAACGAGTATACATGTCTGGCTGGCCTGTACCATACATTGACCAGTGCCTAGCACAAATGCAGGGATCCAAAATATTCACTGCCATTGATTGTGCACAGGGATATTGGACCATAAAGGTACATGAAGAGGACCAATATAAGCTAGCATTCTCCTTCCAAAAGGTTCAGTATGCATTCCAGAGACTTCCATTTGGATACATAAATTCTGGACATGAATTTGCTGTATTCATGCATAAGGCTATGCCTGACGCACTGGAAAGGGGGACCTTATCTTATGTTGATGATGTTTTAATCAAAAGCACAGACTTTGAAAAACACATCGCAGAGCTTAAACACGTCCTCAGCCAACTTAAAAGGGCAGGTGTCAAATTATCCCTGCAAAAAGCTCAATGGTGCCGCACTCGTGTAAACTTCTTGGGACATGAAGTTACCTCTGATGGATTAAATCCCCAGAAGAAAAAGGTGGAAGCTATAGTGAATTCTAAAAACCCAACTAACTTAAAGGAATTGAGATCATTCCTGGGTATGACGAATTATTCTCGCAAATTCATTGATAATTATGCGGAATTAGCTAAACCACTACTACTTCTTCTAAAGAAAGATGTGAAATGGCACTGGGGTGAGTCTCAAGAGACAGCCATCAGAGAGCTAAAGAGAAAACTCACTCAAGCACCTTGCTTAGCGTACCCTGAAGGTGGTAAACCTTTCTTCTTAGAGACAGGTTACACAGATATAAGCATGAGTGCTGTGTTATACCAAAAGCATGATAATTTGAACAAAGCCATTGCTTATGCGAGCAAAAATCTATCCCCAGTAGAAATAAAGTTTAACGATTGCGAAAAAGCCCTCTTATCTACTGTATGGGCTCTACAAAATTTCCGCAGCTATATACAGGGCGAGAAAATTATTGTAGAAACGGCCCACCAGCCTTTGCTATATTTGCAAAGTGAGAGAATAAGAGATGGGAATTTGTCTAACAGCCGCATAACAGCGTGGACTCTTTCCTTGCAAGGCTGGCCATTAGAAATTCGCTACAAGCAGAATAAAAAGAATCCAGTCGCACAAGGACTTGCTGAGCTCCACGACTGTACTGATAGAGATCCTGGGGAAGAATTATCAGAAGATGATTTTCTGGAAGAACAATTGCTTTCCCCATATAAAATGTACAATGAGGACCATTGTCAAACATTACCTTGGGTATATGTTGATGGTTGTTCTTACCATGCCACTATTGATAATGAGCGCAGATTAGTCACTGGCATTGGTATAACTGGGGCAAATGGATTCTCAAATATATCTGTAGGTTTCAACATTGGACCAAGATCCAGTCAAGTTGCAGAACTCACCGCTGTTTTCAAAACCATTGAAATGGCTATTGAACATGGTATTCATGAATTTGTGATCATAACTGACTCAAATTATGTGCGTGACAGTTTTGTTGAATACCTGCCAACTTGGAAAAGAAATGGCATGCAGAAAAGCAATAACAAACCAGTCAAGCATGGCAAGTTGTTCTGCGAGATTGATAATCTGGTAGTATCCAATGATTTAACCATACACTGGAAAAAGACCAAGGGTCATTCCAGAGTTTTAGGTCCTGATAAGGAAGGCAATGACCTTGCGGATTCATTAGCCAAACAAGGAGCCATAACTGGAGAACTCCTTAATATTGACCACTTAATGGGTGCAATTCAGGTAGAAGCCATTACCAGAAACCAGGCAAAACAACAGAGTGAGCCTAACTTGGTACAATGGAGTCAGGATTCTCCTAGTGAGGACCTGATCACTAGTCAAAAAGAAGACCCCATTGTAGGCATCTTCTATAAACACATAGAAGATCCTGAAAGCAACCCCATCTCAAAAGATGATTATATTGGCAAAGAAGATCTGAGAATCTTAATAAAATCTAAATCACAATTCAAATTACAGGATGGTTTGTTAATTAGAACCTCCAAAACTGGCATCCAACAGTGGGTAGTACCCACCAAGTTCAGAGGTCTAATGCTTCAACATGCCCATGATGCTCCCACATCTGGTCATCGCGGTGCCAAACTCACGTATGAAATATTGCGTGATTATGCTTTTTGGCCACACATGTTGAAAGATGTTCAAACCTACTGTCAAGGGTGTTTAATCTGTCCACAGTTCCAACCCACTGCACCAACGCATAGAGCGCCATTGCAGAAAAGGGGGATGGTAATGCCATGGTCAGATATACAAATTGATTTTATTGGCCCAGTAACAAGATCATCAAGAGGTAACAAATACATGTTAACCGTGACATGCCTGTTCACTAAATGGGTAGAGTGCATTAGTGCACCTAACAATAGTGCTGAAACATGTGCAGCATTGCTCATCAACCATGTATTTTCCAGATTTGGTCTGCCCCAAAGAATCGAGTCAGATCGGGGGACCCACTTCACTAGCGAAGTGATGACAAAAATGTGGAAAATACTAGGGGTTAAAAGAAAGCTCCATATTGCTTATAGAGCTGCCTCAAGTGGTGGTGTAGAGCGTTACAACCAATCCATTGTTAAAATCCTCAAAAAGTTTGTGAGTGAAACAGGTAAAGACTGGGATATAAAACTACCTCTAGTCTTAATGGCATTAAGAGCAACTCCAAGTAGTGCTACCAAGATGTCACCTTTTGAGCTGATGACTGGTAGAAGAATGGTTCTACCTCAGCATCTGCTGTACCGTACATCAGACCAAAATTTGATAAACGCTGCCAATACACATCAATATGTGGAAAACCTAAGGAGACACCTGCAACATGCCTTTGCATTTGCTCAAAGGAATTTAGAAAGAGCCGCAACTGCCACTAAAACCTATTATGATCTCAAAACATCCAAAAAGGAATATGAAATAAATGATAAAGTTTATCTTTATAACTTTGGAAGAGATCAGGTTAGGGAGAAGAAATTTCTTCCCTCATGGAAAGGTCCTTTTGTCATTACTGACAAAATATCTCCAGTGGCCTATAAAATACGGATCCCCAAAAATGAAGGTTTCATAGATAAATGGGTACATATAAATCAACTGCGGGCATGTCATCCCAGGTCCCAACTACAAGTCATAGAGGGAGAATGAAGTGTCATATCCCCAAATGCACTAAAGACATACTGTAATTTAAAGATGCCTAACTGATAAACATGAAAGCTCAAAATAACAAACTTTCTTCATAAGAGACTGTCTATGAGGTATACGGTTGATCCTCATCAAATACCACTGACTTTAAGCCAATTCAAATACATGTGTCCTACATCTATTTGAAGTTGGAAGGGGGATTTATGTCAGAGTATATGAATATTATGATGAATATTACATATGTGTACATATATATATATATATATATATATATATATATGTATATTTTATACACTGTATATGTTAGATGAGAACTCAGGATTAATTAAACATGAGTTTGTTGAACACAGCTTCTAATACACGTCTATCAGGATTGACGATCAGTAGAGCCTTTTTGAAACACAAACATTTCTTTTCTAAAGGAAATAGCTCAGTGACCCTATTCATTTGACTATATATGCAAATTTTATAACCTCAGAACATTTGGTGAGGTGAGAAAAGAATGTGTTCAAGGACCCCTTTGGAATTTGACACGTGTGATACAACAGTTCTATCTCACTGAATCTCTATTTGAAGACTTACTGCAAAAACCCCTCTTGGGGGAAGGTGACACAAATAAAATCAAATACACATCTGCACTGCTGGCTAAACAGGAAATATGCTGTTTTAAAGACTCTTACAACTCCTCATGGATTGACCCCATGTGGAGCAATAAAGGCCTTGGAAAACACAGACAAATGCTAAGATGTGACTCTGGAAGTCACGTAAGCAGACAGCAAATAAACATTTTTTTTTCTCTCTCTGTTTAAATACATGCCCCAGAATGTATTAAATATAGAAATTTGGGAAATTGTCTAATTCTATATTATTATTACATGGGTATTTGCTAAGCTTGGGAGGTAACTGTTTTAATCAGTCAAAAATGTGTAATAAATTCTGTTTTGTTTATATTTTTCAGACAGATAATCTCAAATCTACATAGAAGTGAATGTGCATGTATGTGTGTATATATATATATATATATATATGTGTGTATATATGTGTATATATATTTATATGTTTTGAAAACATAAAAGATCTTACTTAGCCTCTGTGTGTTTAAAAACATGAATAGGTGTTTATGGACCTGAAGAGAAGTGATTATTAACATTTATTTTCTTATTTCAGATCTACATAGACAGGATTCACTTGGAATACAGTACAATACTGAATTAAAAATAAGCTATTATTCACATGTAAATGCCAGAATACTGATAAAATTATAATGCATTTTAAGCTAATAATTAGCAGTGTTAAATTACCTTAATATAATAAAATGTTAATAATATAACATATTTGGTATCAGAATAATCAGAAAAAATAACCTAATATTAACCATCTGTAATTGGGGTTATATATGATTAATGCAGAGAGTGTGATCTGATTAAATAACCATTTTATAAAAAAAAAAATTAACTTGCTTAAAAATGTCAGAAATGCTGTATTGTATTGCTATGTTGTACTGTATGCTGCCACCTGGTGTTATGTTGCGAGAACTACAGCCAGAAGGTTCTTTCTGGCTGTTAAAAATGAAATTTCCAAGGGCCAATCCGATTTAGACTTCCCAGATAACCAATGGGAAGGTCAGCTCCCGTAGTGCCACCCACATGATGTCATCAATGATTATATAATGGGAGTGTTGAATGCACAAGGGAGAGTTGTCTGTAACTTGTTGAAAATTAGTGATCTGATTTTGGCTGCGATATACCTGAAAAAAAAAAAAAGTTCACTTCAGCAAGGAGCTTAAAACTTATCCTTGATTTGTGCAAAAACCTTCTTTCAAATGAGATGACCTAAAGACCGCTACGAATTGGTTCAAAATTGGTGAAGTATATTGTATTTTAAATTGGTAGTTATAAGCCTAGGTATTGTTCAAATCTGTGTCTGAATTGGCTAAGTAACTCATCTATACAAGTTCTGATATTGTCGGTTAATTTTGTATTAGGATAAATTGCAGTTAAATAGCAGAATATATATTTTATCCTATTGTTTTATAAACACTGTTTAGAATTGTATTGCTTGGATGTTAAAGGTTTTTAGTCCCATTGTGTTAAATAAATAAGGCTGAATTGTGAAGGTATATTGTTCTGGGTTTTGTAAGAAGAATAGCATATCTTAAGAGTTGGTTCTAACGCATATAAACTTTTATTTAGTTTCCTTTTATTGCAAATATAGTTCAATATGTTTATGGATATTAACTAAATAAAAGAATTCAGATATTTATATTAATTGTATGGTCTAGTAGGTGCATGGTTGATAAGGGTTTCTATTTCTTTGTATTGTGTTTATAACCCTGCCATAAACTTATATATATTATTTGGATAGCACTGCTAAGATTTTCATAAATATACTGACATCCTCAAAAAGAAACTAACTGAAAAACTCTGAGAAAACACGGAGTTCTAAAATATCAAATGGTAATCTCGCCTCCTGAGATTTCCAAACCCCTTGTGCTGACAGAGATCCTCAGACAGCCTCCCAACCAAAAAGACTCACATCTGTAGAGATCATGGTCCAGGGTGAGAACTAAATGATGGTGATCTTAACCACCAAATCAAGAGAGATAAATATTAGGATTTGAAGATTTAAAATGCGAAATCCTAGAATCCCTGCACCATAATTCAGCATAAAAGACTGGAAAGGTTCTGTCTATTGAAAATGAGCAAAGGGAATTGAATCCAATGCTGTGGCCATAAGACCTAAAACTTCTATGCATATATAGCAACAGAAGGAAATAATAGAGACTAAAGGTACCGACAGACAGAACCCAATAAAATTGTCCCTTGTCTGATAGAGACAAAGACAGTGACACAAACTATCTGGAAACCTAAAAAAGGTGACCCTTGTGAGAGGAATCAAGAGCTTTTGAAAAAAAGATCCTCTAATTATGTCCTGAAGAACAAAGTGAATCATATGAGATTCCGCATCCTCAGAAAATAATCTGAATAAATACAGAAAAAATATGCATTTATTGTATCTAATGAAAACAAATAATGCTATCACTGACCAAAAAAAAGGCAGAATAGTTTGAATAAAAACTCCAAAACCCAGTTCCTAAAAATGGAACTGGAAGAAATACCCCAGAAGATTCCAGGTCTGAGCAGCGCTTGAACCCCACGGGTGACCAGCCATGCTTCAACAGTACCCAAAATAATTAGGACCGAAACACACTTAAAGAAAGTGTTAGCCTTACTGGAATAAAATCAAAGAAATTTGGACCGAATAGAACCAAATAAATTTAAAAAAAGTCTTAACCTGCCCCTTGCCAGCCAAGCTGGAATACGGCACATACATCGTAATTTAAGGGAGCTGATTTCGAACTGAAAAAATTTCCAATTAAAAACATGTTACTTGGGAAAGAATTCAGGAATTCATTCCTTAATAAGAACAACCAATTAGTATAAGCTTTTTAGTATAAGCTTAAAGTTTTAGTCTTAGAACTCAATCTTGAAGCCCAGAGTAACAGTTAAGAATTGAATCCAATTATAAAATAAATAATTTAATATCTTAGAACAAAAGAAATATGGATTTTTAGAAAAAAATCTTCTAGCTCAAACAGCTAAAGACATATATTAAACCTCATTTGCGAAAATATTCAATAAAATGAAGACACAAATGAAATTATCAGCATGATAGTCCAGTTAAAAGACCAGACAATACAGTGGACTTGCATAATCAATAAATGCAAAACAACAAGACATATGCAACAGCACCTAGTCTAGTAAATGTTGTCCCTTTAACAATGCTAAAATAAATCATAATCTGATACTTGATCTTAAAGTAAACAGAAAAACTGAAGCAATTGCAACATCCAAATAAATCACAGGTCCAAGAAAGGTACCTGAAACTAAATAAGTTTCCATAAATAATAAACAACCATCTAAAGGAAAATAAATACTATTTTGCTATAGAAACAATAGCATAATTAGTAGGAGTAGAGATAGCCCCAATAAATTGGAGAATAAGAGTATAGTTTAAAACCTTTGAAGAAGGAATAAAAGAAAATTCTCAGCCTATTCCATTCCCTAGTATAAGGAATTGGAAAAAAAACCTCTGAAAACACAGAAGAATAAATAAGCAGAAATAGTGTTAGCTAGTCTTGAAAAAGAACTAGTTACCTTAATGTCCAAAATAATCAACACCTTTTCAACAAAGAACAAATGTACTTTAATAAAAAAGTAGATTTGTTAGTGTCAATATCTGATGAAGAAAATTCTGAATGAGAAAAAAACATCATCAGAGAAGGATAAATCAGTATGTTGTTGGTCATTTGAAACTTCAATAAAAAAGAAGTTTGAAAAAGACCTAAAAATTTTATTAGAAGGCACAAAGTCAGACAAAGCCTTTAAAATAGAATCAGAAAAATATTTCTTAAAAATCTTCTAAATATTTCTTGTACATAAGATGTAAAAAGAATGGCAATATATAAAGCATAAATACTAATGGATTCTGCATGTAAAAGTTTATCATGATAACCTATTACAAACCAGAGCTAAAGATAAACATTCATAACATTTAAAATAAATGAACTTAGCTTTGGTAGGACTGAACTCAGTGAAGCGTTTTTCCAGAAGTAGCTTCTGATCCAGGGTCAATCTGATAATTGTGAGGAATGAGCCCAGGCGCCAACAATACGGAGGCTAAGGTTGGGTACAAGAGTGGACTAATATAGCAATATTAAAAATATTAAAAACAATTTATTGCATTAAATATTAAAAACTCATAAAGAACTCTTATAGAAACACAATGTTACATGTGCATGGATCCACGCTAATAAAACATAAAAACTTTAGAGCATAAATACATAAATAGAAGTAAACACAAAGAATTGGTACTATTTAGTGCAGCAATGCAAAAAGGTGCTCCAGAGTGTTCAATTAGATGAATTGAAAATATATAAAAATGGTAAAAACGAAAAGTCCAGATAACAATCAAAAATAGAATGTGACAGTGTTCCAATAATAAAATGTTCCAATGATAAATTGTTAATCCTGTGTGGTAAAATAAAATAAAACGTCAATCCTGTGATTTTCAGTGGAAAAAATGAAAAAACAAAAAACGAAAAATATGAAAAGTATAAATCCTTTGAGTGAAAGAGTTAATCCCTGTGTCTGGTGTTAATATGTTGATATCCTTCTCCCTTAGTGTTTGGTATCCTTCTCCCTTAGTGTTTGGGGGCCCAAGGGGACTCTGCCCCAGTGAAAAATAATATAAAAAGATGCTGAGTGCAAAGATTCAAAATATAGCAAACAAATACCAAAAATACAAAAATAGGAAACCAGGTCTACGCGTTTCAGCCCTTCCTAGTCTTGATAAAGGCCTAGGAATGGGAAAAAATGCCAATGAACAGTTTCAGGAATGGGAAAAAATGCCAATGAACAAGCTTCTAGCAACCAGAAGCAAATAAACAATGAGACTTAAATAATGTGGAGACAATAATGACGCCCATATTTTTTAGCGCCAAAAAAGACGCCCACATTATTAGGCGCCTAAATGCTTTTGGCACCAAGAATGACGCCACATCCGGCGACGCCAACATTTTTGGCGCAAAACGTCAAAAAAATTACGCAATCACAAACAACTTCCGGCGACAAGTACGACGCCTGAAATGACAAAGAAAATTTTTGCGCCAAAAAAATCCGCGCCAAGAATGACGCAATAAAATGAAGCATTTTCAGCCCCCGCGAGCCTAATAGCCCACAGGAAAAAAAGTCAATTTTTAAGGTAAGAAAAAAATTAATTATTCATATGCATTATCCCAAATAATGAAACTGACTGTCTGAAATAAGGAATATTGATCATCCTGAATCAAGGCAAATAAATGTTTAAACACATCTATTTAGAACTTTATATAAAAGTGCCCAACCATAGCTTAGAGTGTCACAAAAAAATTAGATTTACTTACCGCAGGACACTCATCTACATGTAGTAGAAAGCCAAACCAGTACTGAAACGAGAATCAGTAGAGGTAATGGTATATATAAGAGTATATCGTCGATCTGAAAAGGGAGGTAAGAGATGAATCTCTACGACCGATAACAGAGAACCTATGAAATAGATCCCATAGAAGGAGACCATTGAATTCAAATAGGCAATACTCTCTTCACATCCCTCTGACATTCACTGCACACTGAGAGGAAAACCGGGCTCCAGCCTGCTGCGAAGCGCATATCAACGTAGAATCTAGCACAAACTTACTTCACCACCTCCTCGGGAGGCAAAGTTTGTAAAACTGAATTGTGGGTGTGGTGAGGGGTGTATTTATAGGCATTTTGAGGTTTGGGAAAATTTGCCCCTCCTGGTAGGAATGTATATCCCATACGTCACTAGCTCATGGACTCTTGCTAATTACATGAAAGAAAAGGCCCTCCTTAGAAAAGATTCAAATTTTCTGTTCAAAGGGTCTCTAAAAGAAGTACCGTCTTCCAAAGGAATAGCAGTACGCTTAGCTAGAATGGAAATGTCCCCATTCACCTTAGGAATAGTTTCCCATAACTCTAGATTAGCAGTAGGTAAAGAATATAGCATTTTAAACCTTGCAGAAGTATTAAAAGACACACCTGGTTTTTAAAGCATTCCTTAGCAATGAAATCAGAAACAGCATCAGGATAAATCTCAGGGAGATTAAAAACAGGTTTATACATTGAATTTAAATGATTACAAAGTTTAATATCAGATGGTTCAGGATTCTCAATCTCCAAGGTAAGCAAAACCTCTTAAAAGAGAATGAATATGTTCAGAGGCGTAACTAGAAACCACAGGGCCCAGGTGCAAGAATCTAAGAAGGGCCCCCCCACCACCCCTCCCCCCTCCAAAAAAAGGTGAATTTAATACATATTTTTTTTTTTTTTACATTTAACTCAAATGTGAATCAGATTACATGTCTGCAAAAGGAGGTACCCTGTGCCCACAGTCTGTGAGATGGTCTGACCCCTTATTACTGTATATATATATATATATATATATATATAGTGACACTATTTAACCCCCAGTACTCTATATAGTAAGTTAGTGACACAGTCTGTAATCTGCCGGTGAGATGGCTGGCCTGACCCTACCCGCCCAGTACTTTATAAAGTGACCATAGTAGTCAGTGTCATGGTCCACCCCCATACTGTATATAGTGGTACTGTATAGTGACACTGTTTACCACCTGCCTCCCCCATGCTGTAGTAACAAGGTCTGTGATTTGCTGGTTCCACAAACATACACAAACACACATACATGCATAAATACACACAGTCATATACATACACATAAACACCAATGGGTATAACAGAAACACTAACCCCTGTAGTCATGTCACATTCACATGATATCAGTGCAGGCAGTGGTATGTTAACGTTTTTTATTAAAAAAAAAAATTATTTTTTTTTTTTAAGCTGGTCCCCCACCCTCAGGGGCCCAGTCGCACTTGCGACCTCTGCACCGCTTGTAGTTTCGCCCCTGAATATGTTCAATCTTAAAGGGACAGTCTAGGCCAAAATAAACTTTCATGATTCAGATAGGGCATGTAATTTTAAACAATTTTCCAATTTACGTTTATCACCAATTTTGCTTTGTTCTCTTGGTATTCTTAGTTGAAAGCTTAACCTAGGAGATTCATATGCTAATTTCTTAGAGCTTGAAGGCCACCTGTTTTCAGAATGCATTTTAACAGTTTTTCACCACTAGAGGGTGTTAGTTCATGTGTTTCATATAGATAACACTGTGCTCGTGCACGTGAAGTTATCTGGGAGCAGGTACTGATTGGCTAAACTGCAAGTCCGTCAAAAGAACTGAAATAAAGGGGCAGTTTGCAGAGGCTTAGAAACAAGATAATCCAGAGGTTAAAAGTATATTAATATAACTGTGTTGGTTATGCAAAACTGGGGAATGGGTAATAAAGGGATGATCTATCTTTTAAAACAATAACAATTCTGGTGTAGACTGTTTCTTTAAATAAGAGAGGAATTATCAGGCTCAACATCAGATTAGGGATCCTCACTCCCAGAAGAAAGCTCACCATCTTAAAATACCACAGTATCCGGACACTTATTACTAGTAGAAAGTAAAACTTGCATTGACCTTTTACGTTTGTTTAAAGGCGAAAGGGCAGCTAGTGTCTTCGCAATTGCAGAAGTGATGAAATTCTTCATAACTGTAGGTACTCCATTAGCATCTTCCTGTAATGAACAGACATTAGGTGCATTACTATCTTGAGAAACATTAGATTGATCAGCATGTGATAAATCTAAACATGAGCCACATAAATGAGCTGTTGAAGTAACTTCAGTTGTTTTACAATAAACACACCTAATACATTTGTAGAAAGGTGTAAAGGAGACTCCGTTTCTATTGTAAATTTAGTGACAAATCTTTGCTGCTGCATAATAACAAACAGCAATGCAAAAGTACTATATAAAAAAACACCCCCTTTAAGCAAGCTCTTGAGGAAAAGTAAAACTATACCCCCTCATAAAACTAGCATGAAGAAAAAACTAAGCAAGCTCTTGAGGAAAAGGTGGAGGAAGGTACCCAGAAGTAGAAGGTCCTTCCTCAAAGGCAACCTCCAAGGGGGAAGAGATGACATCCTCACCAGATCCGCGAACCAGATCATGCGAGTCCAGACAGGAGCTATTAGAATCACTGATGCCCTCTCCTGTTTGATACGAGCAATAACTTGAGGAAGGAGAGCAAGCGGAGGAAACAGGTACGCAAGACCGAAGTTCCAAGGGACTGCCAGAGTGTCAATCAGAGCTGCTTGTGGATCTCTTGATCTTGACCCGTACCTTGGAAGCTTGGCGTTTAGATGAGATGCCACCAGATCCAATTCCAGAAACCCCCACCTGAGGGTTATCATTGGGGATACCTCCGGATGGAGAGCCCACTCCCTGGGATGAAAGGTCTGCCTTCTCAGAAAATCAGCTTCCCAGTTGTCCACCCCTGGGATGTGGATGGCAGAGAGAAGATAATCATGAGACTCCGCCCACTGCAGAATGCGAGTCACCTTCTTCATAGCTAAGGAACTCTGAGTTCCTCCCAGATGGTTGATATACGCCACTGAGGTGATGTCTGATTGGAACTTGATAAACCGGACCAAACGCAATTTAGGCAAAGCTGTTAGGGCATTGAGGATTGCTCTCAACTCCAGGATATTTATAGGGAGAGAAGACTCCTCTCGAGTCCAAAGACCCTAAACCTTTAAAGAACCCCAAACTTCTCCCCAGCACGACAGGCTGGCATCTGTAGTCACAATCACCCAGGTCTCAGGAAGCATGTTCCCTGGGACAGATGGTCCTGAGAAATCCACCAGGATAGAGAGTTTCTCGTTAGGGGGTCTAGAACTATTCTCTGAGAGAGATCCAAGTGGTCTCCGTTCTATTGTCTGAGCATACATAACTGTAGAGGTCTCAGATGGAAACGAGCAAAAAGAATAATGTTCATGGAAGCAACCATTAGACCAAATAGTTGCATACACTGAGTCACTGATCAACGAATAGAGGACTGAAGAGAAAGACGAGAAGCAAGATTTTTTTCTATTTTCTGATATCCGTCAGGAAAATCTTCATGGACAGGGAATCTATGATCGTTCCCAAAAAGCACACCCTGGTGTCTGGTACCAGGGAACTCTTTTCCAGATTTACTTTCCACCCGTGGGAACAAAGAATAGACAACAGAGATTCTGTGTGGTATTTTGCTAAATGAAAAGGTGGCGCCTTAACTAAGATGTCGTCCAGGTATGGCGCCACCGCTATCCCCTGAGATCTGACAACTGCCAAAACGGCCCCTAGGACCTTTGTAAAGATCCAAGGAGCCATGGCAAGACCGAAGGAGAGGACAACAAATTGGAAGCATTTGTCTAGAAAGGCAAACCACAAGAATTGGTGATGTTCCCTGTAAATGGGAACATGAAGATATGCTTCCTTCAGGTCTATGGTAGTCATAAACTGACCCTCCTGAATCAAGGGTAGAATGGAACGTATAGTCTCCATTTTGAAGGACGGAACCTTGAGAAATTTATTGAGACACTTGAGGTCCAATATTGGTTGGAAAGTTTCCTCCTTTTTGGGAACCACAAAAAAGTTTGACTAGAATCCTTGACCCTGTTCCGCTACAGGACCTGGGACAATCACTCCCAGAGAATATAGGTCATTTATGCAATTTAAGAAGGTCTCTCTCTTCACCTGTTTGCAGATAATCTTTAAAGGATAAATCTGCCCCTGGGGGGACAAGACTTGAACCCTATTCTGTTTTCCTTGGATACAACCTCCACAGCCCAAAGATCTTGGACATCTCAGATCCAAGCCTGTCGAAAGAAAGCCTTCCCCCTACTTGATTCAGGATGGCCCCTTCATGCTGATTTAGACTGAGAGGATGGTTTCTTGGATAGTTTCCCCTTATTCCAAGCTTGACTGGCCTTCTAAGAAGTCCTGGATTGCTCCGGCTTGGAAGAGGAGGAAGAAGACTTTTGTCATTTGAAGTTGCTAAAGGAACGAAAATTAGAATTCTGGCGACCCTTAGGCCTAGCCTTCTTGTCTTGAGGTAGGAAAGATCCCTTTCCACCAGTAACTTTGGAAATAATCTCGGCCAGACCAGGACCAACAAAGTCTTGCCCTTAAAAGCTAAAGACAGAAGTTTGGACTTGGATGTAACATCGGCAGATTTTAGCCACAGAGCTCTGCGAGCTAGAACCGCAAAGCTTGAAATTTTGGCTCTCAGTCTAACAACTTGCATGCTGGCATCACATTTATTAGCCAGTTATAGAGCTTTGATCCTATCCTGGATATCCTCAATGGTAGTCTCCTCTAAAATTAGGTCAGACAAGGAGTCACACCAATAAGAAGCTGCCCCTGCAATCGTAGCAATACTTGTAAACCCTGATGAATATACATATTTCTTAAGTAAGCTTCCAGCTTCTTATCCATAGGGTCCTTGAATGAGGAACTATCCTCAAGGGGGATAGTTGTTCTTTTGGCTAGAGTGGATATAGTGCCCTCTACCATGAATCGTGCACAGAGTCAGCAACATGAAACATTTTCTTAAAAACAAGGGACGGGAAAAAGGGATCCCCGCTTTTTCCCATTCCTGAGCTATGTCCGACATACGGTCTGGGACCGGGAATACCTCTACAGATGAAGGTACGACATCAAACACTTCTTAGGAGTCTCAGTGGTAGTAGTGTCGGAGTCCTCCAAAGTGGCTAGGACCTCCTTCAAAAGTAAACAGAGGTGTTCCAGCTTAAATCTAAAATTAACCTCCTCTGGATCTGCTGTACTAGTGACAGCGGCCTCAGAGTCTGAAATTTCGCCCTCAGAAACCACTAAGGAATGATCCTCTTCAGATAGCTGAGAGAGGCTGACTAATGCAGACTTAGTGGAGTTAGAACTCTTTGTATGAGATATATTCTTAAATTAGATAGCTCTCTTTCCAGCTATAGGAAAGGCTGATAAGGCTGCAGAAACCGCAGACGTTATTTGCACAGCAAAATCTCCTGGTAAATAAACAACCCCAGGAATTGATGAGAGAAACCACAGTCCACTGATTCTGAAACTGTTAAAGCTTCAGAAGTTTGAGGGGAAAGCTGAGGCATGGCACGGACACATTATCCTGAGAGACAGATGGCTCTGAGAGGGAATTTTTATTTTAGACAAAAGCATATTGATTAAACATGAGGAGCAATACTGCACAGGAGGAAGCATTTGAGGTTACAAGCAATATAAACATTTTTCAAATGACACACTTAAGTTTGCATCAGGGTCCATAATGGTAGGAAATTGGTCCCCACTAACAAAATTAAATGTCCAATTAATAAAAAAAATCTCTTAACAAAAAAGCCCCAAAATATTTTGTATACCCACAAACAAAATATTGTTAGGATTCCAGAGGAATATTATAAAACTAACTGGCACCTCTAACCCTCAGCTCTGCTGAGGACTCACCACTCCAGTGACCAGCAGAGAATGTCCCACTAGTAGACAATTCAAAGACTCGATCACCAGCTAAGAGACACATACTCGGATTGGCTAACAAAGACAGCAGTTATATCATACAGCTCGCCAAACACTCCGCTCAACTGTCTGCTTGATAGAGAAAGCCGTGGAGTGGAAGGACAGAGGCCGGTCAAATAACCGCAACAGAATAAAGAAACTGTGCCACATAAAAAAAAACTGAGCGAATTGACTAAACAAGACGGTCGTTATAGACTGAGTGAATCACTAATATTGTATAACGTATTGTCTCCAACACACAATTTACAGTATAAATTACCTCATAAAACCTTTCAAAAGGTTAACATACAGTGGATATAAAAAGTCTACACACCCCTGTTAAAATGTCAGGTTTCTGTCATGTAAAAAATGAGACAAAGATAAATCATTTCAGAACTTTTTCCACCTTTAATGTGACCTATAAACTGTACAACTCAATTGAAAAACAAACTGAAATCTTTTAGGTAAAGGGAAATAAAAATAAAAAACTAAAATAATATGGTTGCATAAGTGTGTACACCCTTAAACCAATACTTTATTGAATCACCTTTTGATTTTATTACAGCACTCAGTCTTTTTGGGCATGAGTTTTTCAGCATGGCACATCTTGACTTGACAAGATTTGCCCACTCTTCTTTGCAAAAACACTCTAAATCTGTCAGAATGAGAGGGCATCTCCTGTGCACAGCCCTCTTCAGATCACCCCACAGATTTTGAATTGGATTCAGGTCTGGGCTCTGGCTGGGCCATCCCAAAACTTTAATCTTCTTCTGGTGAAGCCTGAAGGTTTTGTGCCAATATTGTCTGGTATTTGGAACTGTTCATTATTCTCTCTACCTTGACTAAGGCCCCAGTTCCAGCTGAAGAAAAACAGCATGATGCTGTCACCACCATGTTTCACTGTGGGTATGGTGTTCTTTTGGTGCTATGCAGTGTTGTTTTGCACCAAACACATCTTTTGGAATTATGGAATTTTTTTTTTGTAAGAAAAGGCTTTCATCTTGCTACTCTACCCCATAGCCCAGACATATGAAGAATACGGGCGATTGTTGTCATATGTACCACACAGCCAGTACTTGCCAGATATTCCTGCAGGTCCTTTAATATTGCTGTAGGCCTCTTGGCAGCCTCCCAGACCATTTTTCTTCTCGTCTTTTCATCAATTTTGGAGGGACATCCAGTTCTTGGTAATGTCACTGTTGCACCATATTTTCTTCACTTGATGATGACTGTGTTCCATGGTATATCTAATGCCTTAGAAATTCTTTTGTACCCTTCTCCTGACTGATACCTTTTAACAATGAGATCCCTCTGATGCTTTAGACGCTCTCTGCGGACCATGGCTTTTGCTGTAGGATGCGACTAACAAAATGTCAGGAAAGACCTATTAGAACAGCTGAACTTTATTTGGGGTTAATCAGAGGCACTTTAAATGATGACAGGTGTGTACTGACTCCTATTTAACATGATTTTGAATGTGATTGCTTAATTCTGAACACAGCTACATCCCCAGTTATAAAAGGGTGTTTTTATTTCCCTTTACCTAAAAGTTTTCAGTTTGTTTTTCAATTGAGTTGTACAGTTTATAGGTTACATTAAAGGTGGAAAAAGTTCTAAAATGATTTATCTTTGTCTAATTTTTTTACATCACAGAAACCTAACATTTTAACAGGGGTGTGTAGACTTTTTTTTTTTTCTGAAATAATTTTTATTATTTTTCAAAAACAATAATAAAAGAAACATACAAGTAAAAACATAAATAAAATAAATACAACATAACATAGCAATGCACAGCTGCATCATATATGCAAACATTTTTTGTATAGTTTTGTACTTCAGATGTCGTTCATTACAGATTAGTCATTCAATTTACTCATATCCTTTCCTCCGCAAGTATAAGTCATAACACATGTCCTATACATGCAATACCCCTTCTTCACTCTGACATCTTTTGGTTTTCTCATAGAACATAATATAAGGTTCCCCCTCTACAAGGAATTGGTCTTCTTTATCTAATATTTTTGCTCAAAGTGCCATTCTATGATAGTGGTATTCTAATTTGCTTAGTGTATGTGTAAACGGAGGAGGCTCTGACTTCTAGTTTTTGGCTATACCCAGTCTAGTGATGGTATAAATCATTTCTGTTAGCTTACGATGGTGGTGAATTTCCTCATTGGGGAAGTGTAGTAAAACGTGTTCTGTTCTCAGGTTTATGTTCTTAGATAAGAGTGTGCTAATGAATTTTGTAGTATCTTCCCAAATTTTCCTTACTCTGGGACAGCTCAACCACACATGTAGATAAGTACCCAACTCCCCGCAACCTCTGTAGCAATAATTTTTATCTGTGCCTGGTGAGTTATGGAACTTGTTGGGTGAGGATACCATTTGAAAGCCACTTTCATATAATTTTCTTTTAGGGCTGCATTCACCGTGAATGCCATTCCTCTATGCAAGTTTGTTTCCCATTGGTCTACCGGCCAACTTTTATTCAATTCGTCTTCCCATTTTATAATAAAAGCAGGTTTGTCTGTTTGTCTAGTACCATTAAATATCGAGTAGAGCTTAGATATTATGCCTTTCAAATTCTGTTTTGATAACCAAATCCTTATAAAAGCTGAATTCGGGCTCACTGGCCCTCCTCTAATACCTCTTTAAGTCTTGAAATTAGCTGTGAATAATGAAACCATTGAGGTCCTGCTGTATGATCTAGGTTTATGTAATCCTCATAGGAAATAGGTTTATTTTGTCTTAATATGTCTGCAATTCTGTAGAGACCTTTGTTTAACCATTTTGCACCAATGGATATTTCCATTGACGAGTCAAACGTGATTAGAGGGGTTAGTGTAGATTTCTGGTTCAATAAGGAGAATTTATGTGTAAGAATATCCCATAATCTAATTGTATGTTCTATGGCTATAAATTTGTCTTTTCTGTGTGGTCTCTCTTTGTTGGTGATCCACAAGATTTTGTCCATACAATTCACTCCAATTAGATCTGACTCCAACTGGACCCATAGTTTATCTCCCATGGACTTACTCTATTGCAATGTTTGAGCCATACGAGCGGCATAATAGTATGATATCATATTTGGTATCCCTATACCCCCTTCCTATTTCTGGACATAACCTGCTTATTTATTCTTGCCCTCTTTCCCTGCCATTTAAATTGTAGTATGTCTTTCTGTACTGTAAGCAAATCTCGAATTGGTACTGTTACTGGTAGAGATCTGAAAGATAAAGAATTTTGTGCAAGATTGTCATTTTTGTCGTGACGATTCTTCCAAATTAGGATATTTTAAATTTGGACCATTTATCAAGTAATTTTCTGATATTTTTAAACGTAGTATAATTTTCCTCATACAATTTATGTGTTCTAGCTGTCAGGTAAATTCCCAAATATTGTAGTTTATCTTTAGGCCATTTAAAGGAGAAATTGATCTCCAATAATTTTTTCGCCTGGGGGGCGGAATCTGCACTCCTATCGCCTCGCACTTGTCTTCATTGATCTTATATCCTGATAATTTCCCACATTTTTGAATGATGGAGTAAAGGGGTGGTAGGGACAGGTGCGGTTTAGTGAGTGTTAGTATAATATCATCTGCGAAGAGTGATATTTTGTAGTTTTGTGAGCCAATTTGAATTTCTGTAATATCTTGATTGTCTCTAATTTTAATTGCTAATGGTTCTATACTTAGGGCAAACAGAAGGTGGGACAGGGGACACCCTTGTCTTGTCCCATTCCTAATTTTAATATTGTGAGATTGATAGCCCGCTATTCTTATAAATGCTTCTGGGTTCGAGTATAATTTGGTAATCGCTTTATGAAATGGGCCATTGTATTTAAGATGGCGTGTAGGTAATTCCAGTTTATCCTATCAAATGCCTTCTCCTCATCCAAGGCTAGAAACAGAGAAGGCACCAATTTATTTTGCGTGTAAATTAATAGATCTATGATTTTGCGGGTGTTGTCTGGGGCTTCTCTTTGTTTGATGAAACCTACTTGGTCTCTGTGAACTAAATTTGGTATTACCAAGTTTAGTCTGTTCGCTAATATCTTGGTGAAAAGTTTAATATCCTGATTGATGAGGGAAATGGGTCTGTAGTTTTGACAATATTGGGGGCTCTTTCCTGGTTTAGGAACTACTGAGATTCTGGCTAACAGCATATCTGGGGGTATATCTCTACCTTCCAAAATTTGGTTGAATAGTTTAACTAATTGTGGTGCTAGAATTTGTCGGAGATCCTTGTAGAAGGAGCTCGGGAAGCCACCTGGGCCTGGGGTTTTATTTCTCTTTAGGTCTTTAATCACTGAGTATACTTCTTGGGGAGTTATTGGTTTGTTCAATAAGTCTCTATCTTCGGTTGTTACTGATGGCAACTTAGATGTATCTAAAAAAAATTCTAAGTCTATGTTCCCATTTCTGTTCTCCCCTAATGGGGTGATATTGTATAGTTTACTATAGAAATCTGCAAATGAGTTTGCTATTTTCTGTGGGTCATTTGTAGTTGCACCATCAGCTAGTTGTATTTGAGGTATTGAGGATTGACCTGTAATATCTTTTAATTTATTCGCTAATAACTTGTCCAGTTTGTTACTATATAGATAGTATTGGGTATCTATTATTTTAATGGCTTGCATCACCTCTTTATCTAATAGCTGATTTAACTCTTCGTTCTTTATCCTTGTTTTGACTACTGATTTTTAAAGCAATTGTGCGGATTCTCTACGTAGCCTAGCTATTTCTCCCTAAAGTTCAGTGATCCTAGCTCTGTTTTGTTTTTTCAATTTATTGGATTCTGAGATTAAGACTCCCCTCACATATTCTTTTAGGGCTCCCCATGTATAGATCGGGTTCGAAGTAGAACCTTCGTTTATTGAAATTAATTCAGATATATCTCGCTGGAGTTTCTGCATCAGGAGTTTATCCTTCAATAAGCTAGGGTGCAGGGACCATGACCTCCCTCTATTAGGATTTAGTAGGCCCTCAAGGGTCAATTCGACTATTGAGTGATCTGACCATGCGCAATTATGTATATCCCCCGAAGTTAGTAGTGGCATCAGTATTTGGCTTATTAATATGTAGTCAATTCTTGAGTGTGTCTTATGTGCTGTTGAATAATATGTGTAGTCTCTTACCTTCTTATTAATGGCCCTCCAACTGTCTATAAGATTTTGGTCTAGGAGGAAGTCTTTTAAAAAATTTTGGAAAACCCTGGATCCTCTGCGTATCTCGTTTTCCTCTGTGGACCTATCTAGTGTGTCGTCAAGTGTCAGATTAAAGTCTCCTCCAATTATAGTTTTATATTTTCTCCATTGTATGAGAAACCTATTGAGTTTTGAGATGAAAGTGGCCTGGTTTGTATTTGGAGCATATACATTCACTAAAACTATTGGTGTGTTTTGGATAACTCCTCTCACAATAAGAAATCTCCCTTCTTTGTCTCTAACCACCTCTTCCTCTTTGAAGTTCAAAGAGGTGTGCAGTAAAAGAGAGACTGCACATTTTTTCTTTTTGTTAGTTGCGTGATATTGTATGGGGAATAATTTATCCCAATATTTGGGCGTAAACTGGGTAGTGAAATAAGTCTCCTGTAACATAACAATTTGGGCCTTAAGAGACATATACTCAATTATAGCTTTCTTGCGTTTAACGTCAGAGTTCAAGCCTCTGACATTGTGTGATATTATTTTAATACCCATGTGGTGTTGCAGAACTGCTTCGCTTTCCGCTAAATACAGGAGATGTAGGAAGTAGCAAACATCTTATTTTATGTACCTATCTAGTGTGATTGAAGCTATAGCATACCTCCATTTGCTTCATGACTTCTCCGCCATGAATGATCTTACCAGCTTTGTAGTACTCATTATCCAAACAATGTACAATCTGTGCAATCATAAGAACAGTTTTTTGAAAATTCAACATATTTGTTAACCTTAACATAAACAATACAACAACAAAGAAAACAGAATTTATGCTTACCTGATAAATTACTTTCTCCAACGGTGTGTCCGGTCCACGGCGTCATCCTTACTTGTGGGATATTCTCTTCCCCAACAGGAAATGGCAAAGAGTCCCAGCAAAGCTGGTCACATGATCCCTCCTAGGCTCTGCCCACCCCAGTCATTCGACCGATGGACAGGAGGAAATATATATAGGAGAAACCATATGATACCGTGGTGACTGTAGTTAGAGAAAATAATTCATCAGACCCGATTAAAAAACCAGGGCGGGCCGTGGACCGGACACACCGTTGGAGAAAGTAATTTATCAGGTAAGCATAAATTCTGTTTTCTCCAACATTGGTGTGTCCGGTCCACGGCGTCATCCTTACTTGTGGGAACCAATACCAAAGCTTTAGGACACGGATGAAGGGAGGGAGCAAATCAGGTCACCTAAATGGAAGGCACCACGGCTTGCAAAACCTTTCTCCCAAAAATAGCCTCCGAAGAAGCAAAAGTATCAAATTTGTAAAATTTGGCAAAAGTGTGCAGTGAAGACCAAGTCGCTGCCTTACATATCTGGTCAACAGAAGCCTCGTTCTTGAAGGCCCATGTGGAAGCCACAGCCCTAGTGGAGTGAGCTGTGATTCTTTCAGGAGGCTGCTGTCCGGCAGTCTCATAAGCCAATCGGATAATGCTTTTAAGCCAAAAGGAAAGAGAGGTAGAAGTCGCTTTTTGACCTCTCCTTTTACCAGAATAAACAACAAACAAGGAAGATGTTTGTCTGAAATCTTTAGTAGCCTCTAAATAGAATTTTAGAGCACGGACTACGTCCAAATTGTGTAACAAACGTTCCTTCTTTGAAACTGGATTCGGACACAAAGAAGGTACAACTATCTCCTGGTTAATATTTTTGTTGGAAACAACTTTCGGAAGAAAACCAGGCTTAGTACGCAAAACCACCTTATCTGCATGGAACACCAGATAGGGCGGAGAACACTGCAGAGCAGATAACTCTGAAACTCTTCTAGCAGAAGAAATTGCAACCAAAAACAAAACTTTCCAAGATAATAACTTAATATCTACGGAATGTAAGGGTTCAAACGGAACCCCTTGAAGAACTGAAAGAACTAGATTTAGACTCCAGGGAGGAGTCAAAGGTCTGTAAACAGGCTTGATCCTAACCAGAGCCTGAACAAATGCTTGAACATCTGGCACAGCTGCCAGTCTTTTGTGAAGTAAAACAGATAAAGCAGAGATCTGTCCCTTCAGAGAACTTGCAGATAATCCTTTCTCCAAACCTTCTTGTAGAAAGGATAGAATCTTAGGAATTTTTATCTTGTTCCATGGGAATCCTTTAGATTCACACCAACAGATATATGTTTTCCATATTTTATGGTAAATTTTTCTAGTTACAGGCTTTCTAGCCTGAATCAGAGTATCTATTACAGAATCTGAAAACCCACGCTTTGATAAAATCAAGCGTTCAATCTCCAAGCCGTCAGTTGGAGGGAAACCAGATTTGGATGTTCGAATGGACCCTGAACAAGAAGGTCCTGTCTCAAAGGTAGCTTCCATGGGGGAGCCGAAGACATATTCACCAGGTCTGCATACCAAGTCCTGCGTGGCCACGCAGGAGCTATCAAGATCACCGAGGACCTCTCCTGATTGATCCTGGCTACCAGCCTGTGGATGAGAGGAAACGGTGGGAATACATAAGCTAGGTTGAAGGTCCAAGGTGCTACTAGTGCATCTACTAGGGTCGACTTGGGATCCCTGGATCTGGACCCGTAGCAAGGAACCTTGAAGTTCTGACGAGACGCCATCAGATCCATGTCTGGAATGCCCCATAATTGAGTTATTTGGGCAAAGATTTCCGGATGGAGTTCCCACTCCCCCGGATGGAATGTCTGACGACTCAGAAAATCCGCTTCCCAATTTTCCACTCCTGGGATGTGGATCGCAGACAAGTGGCAGGAGTGATCCTCCGCCCATTGAATTATCTTGGTCACTTCTTTCATCGCCAGGGAAGTCCTTGTTCCCCCCTGATGATTGATATATGCAACGGTCGTCATGTTGTCTGACTGAAACCTTATGAATTTGGCCTTTGCTAGTTGAGGCCAAGCTCTGAGAGCATTGAATATCGCTCTCAGTTCCAGAATGTTTATCGGGAGAAGAGACTCTTCCCGAGACCATAGACCCTGAGCTTTCAGGGATTCCCAGACCGCGCCCCAGCCCACTAGGCTGGTGTCGGTCGTGACAATGACCCACTCTGGTCTGCGGAAGCTCATTCCCTGTGACAGATTGTCCAGGGTCAGCCACCAACGGAGTGAATCTCTGGTCTTTTGATCTACTTGAATCGTTGGAGACAAGTCTGTATAATCCCCATTCCACTGTCTGAGCATGCACAGTTGTAATGGTCTTAGATGAATTTGTGCAAAAGGAGCTATGTCCATTGTTGCAACCATCAATCCTATTACTTCCATGCACTGCGCTATGGAAGGACGAGGAACAGAATGAAGTACTTGACAAGAGCTTAGAAGTTTTGATTTTCTGACCTCTGTCAGAAAAATCCTCATTTCTAAGGAATCTATTATTGTTCCCAAGAAGGGAACTCTTGTTGACGGGGACAGAGAACTTTTTTCTTTGTTCACCTTCCATCCGTGAGATCTGAGAAAGGCTAGGACGATGTCCGTATGAGCCTTTGCTTTTGACAGGGACGACGCTTGAATCAGGATGTCGTCCAAGTAAGGTACTACTGCAATGCCCCTTGGTCTTAGAACCGCTAGAAGGGACCCTAGTACCTTTGTGAAAATCCTTGGAGCAGTGGCTAATCCAAATGGAAGTGCCATAAACTGGTAATGCTTGTCCAGAAAAGCGAACCTTAGGAACTGATGATGTTCCTTGTGGATAGGAATATGTAGGTACGCATCCTTTAAATCCACGGTAGTCATAAATTGATTTTCCTGGATAGTAGGTAGGATCGTTCGAATAGTTTCCATTTTGAACGATGGTACCCTGAGAAATTTGTTTAGGATCTTTAGATCCACAATTGGTCTGAATGTTCCCTCTTTTTTGGGAACTATGAACAGATTGGAATAAAATCCCATTCCTTGTTCTCTTATTGGAACTGGATGTATCACTCCCATCTTTAACAGGTCTTCTACACAATGTAAGAATGCCTGTCTCTTTATTTGGTTTGAAGATAATTGAGACCTGTGGAATCTTCCCCTTGGGGGTAGTTCCTTGAATTCCAGGAGATAACCTTGAGAAACTATTTCTAGCGCCCAAGGATCCTGAACATCTCTTGCCCAAGCCTGAGCAAAGAGAGAAAGTCTGCCCCCCACTAGATCCGGTCCCGGATCGGGGGCTATCCCTTCATGCTGTTTTGGTAGCAGTGGTAGGCTTCTTGGCCTGCTTACCCTTGTTCCAGCCTTGCATTGGTTTCCAGGCTGGTTTGGGTTGTGAAGTATTACCCTCTTGCTTAGAGGATACAGAATTAGAGACTGGTCCGTTTCTGCGAAAGGGATGAAAATTAGGCTTATTATTAGCCTTAAAAGATCTATCCTGTGGGAGGGCGTGGCCCTTTCCCCCAGTGATGTCTGAAATAATCTCTTTCAAATCAGGTCCAAATAATGTTTTACCTTTGAAAGGAATGTTAAGCAATTTTGTCTTGTAAGACACATCCGCTGACCAAGACTTTAGCCAAAGCACTCTGCGCGCCACGACAGCAAACCCTGAATTTTTCGCCGCTAATCTAGCTAATTGCAAAGTGGCATCTAAAACAAAAGAGTTAGCCAATTTAAGTGCTTGAACTCTGTCCATAACCTCCTCATACGAAGATTCTTTACTGAGCGATTTTTCTAGTTCCTCGAACCAGAAACACGCTGCCGTAGTGACAGGAACAATGCATGAAATTGGTTGTAGAAGGTAACCTTGCTGTACAAAAATCTTTTTAAGCAAACCCTCTAATTTCTTATCCATAGGATCTTTGAAAGCACAACTATCTTCGATAGGAATAGTAGTGCGTTTGTTTAGAGTAGAAACCGCCCCCTCGACCTTGGGGACTGTCTGCCATAAGTCCTTTCTGGGGTCGACTATAGGAAATAATTTCTTAAATATAGGGGGGGGGAACAAAAGGTATGCCGGGCCTTTCCCACTCTTTATTTACTATGTCCGCCACCCGCTTGGGTATAGGAAAAGCGTCGGGGGGCACCGGAACCTCTAGGAACTTGTCCATCTTACATAATTTCTCTGGAATGACCAAATTGTCACAATCATCCAGAGTAGATAACACCTCCTTAAGCAGTGCGCGGAGATGTTCTAATTTAAATTTAAATGTCACAACATCAGGTTCAGCTTGATGAGAAATTTTTCCTGAATCTGAAATTTCTCCATCAGACAAAACCTCCCTCATGGCCCCTTGAGATTGGTGTGAGGGTATGTCAGAACAGTTATCATCAGCGTCCTCTTGCTCTTCAGTGTTTAAAACAGAGCAATCGCGCTTTCTCTGATAAGTAGGCATTTTGGATAAAAGATTTGCTATGGAGTTATCCATTACAGCCGTTAATTGTTGCATGGTAATAAGTATTGGCGCACTAGATGTACTAGGGGCCTCCTGTGTGGGCATAACTGGTGTAGACACAGTAGGGGATGATGTAGTATCATGTTTACTCCCCTCATTTGAGGAATCATCTTGGGCAATATCATTATCTGTTGCATTACTGTCCTTACTTTGTTTGGACACTATGGCACAGTTATCACATAAATTTAAATGGGGAGACACATTGGCTTTCATACATATAGAACATAGCTTATCTGATGGTACAGACATGTTAAACAGGCTTAAACTTGTCAACAAAGCACAAAAAACGTTTTAAAATAAAACCGTTACTGTCACTTTAAATTTCAAACTGAAAACACTTTATTACTGAATATGTGAAAAAGTATGAAGGAATTGTTC
This sequence comes from Bombina bombina, assembly GCF_027579735.1. Classification (NCBI taxonomy): domain Eukaryota; kingdom Metazoa; phylum Chordata; class Amphibia; order Anura; family Bombinatoridae; genus Bombina; species Bombina bombina. Next base: position 1,175,771,654 of record NC_069499.1, on the reverse strand, counting down.
AAAATTTACCAAAATTTCACCACAGTGTCTTAAAGCATTAAAAGTATTGCACACCGGGGGGGGGGGGGGGGGGGCGGAGCCAACTCTGAAGCCGGACGGTCGCATTCTTCAGCAGCTCCTACCATACTTTCTATAAAAGATAAATTTAGCGACCGTCTGTGGCCATCTACCTTACTATAAAGCTACTAATGTTGGTCTGACAGCACAGCCGTTCTCGTCAACCACTTTTACTAGGAGTGTCACCTTTTAGATAGACTTCTTCTACCCTGATATGTTCTTCTTGGGCTGCGCAGTTTACAGTAGCCATCTTGCGGCCTAACTGACACCTTCATTTGGGAGCAAAACTAACTGAGAGATTTTATCTTTAACCCCTACCCTAGGGGACCGCTGTCCTCTCTCACCATGGAGGACGCTGAGTGCATACTGGTGCAAATGCATATGTTCCTAGAGGCGTGTAAAGGTGCATTCAGCTGCCAGCCTATAACGGAGTCTCAGCAACCAACAGAGACACTCTCACCTCATGCTGCCTACTCTACCAAGCCTGCTCCCGAGGATAGCGGAACTGAGGGACTGCAGAATTCGCCGCCTGAGAGTCATCAGCCCCTGTACAATGTCAGCCCAGCTTGTGAACCACCCGATGCAGCTGCATGTGGAATAGAAGTAAAATGCTTGGTGTCTCGTGTCGGGGCTTGTAGTGTCCTCTGGAAACCGAAACCGGTGTGGATAGATCAACCCGATGGAGCAGCAGCCCACAGAGACTCTTACCTTATCCAAGTAGAAGTGTCCCCCTACCCGGAGAGTCTTATCCAGTATGGCCCATGTTTCAAGGGTTGGGAAATTAACATACAGCTCCTACCTAGCGCAACGCGACGAGTTGGTGTGGGTTAGGGACTCAATTTTGCTGTGAGCGGCTCAGTGAACTTTGGAGCGCTTTAAAGTGCTGGCGCTATTACGTATGCCTCACTGACTATTAATTGATGATTAACACTCTGGACATATTGTCATATTGATAAGTCTACCTTCAATTTGCACCCACATCCATATTGTATATATGTTTTGTCCATTACTGAGCAAAGTTTGTTTGTCCATATTGGTGACCTATTATGTGAAATGCCTGCAGTGCTGCAATCTAGAACGAGTATTGGGGCGCTTCACTTATACACAGCTTTGGCAAAGGATATGCAAGCATGGCTGCGTTTGCAAAATACCCAGTGTCAAGTTTGTTGCTCCCTTCACGCAGTCGGCGTGGGTTAAAACAGCAAGGCTTTGCACAGCAAGTGAGTGAGGGGTTTTTCGTATGGTTCATTCTCCTTCCTTTGACTGTTCAATTACCAGACATTCAATGACAGTATCGTGGCTACTCTGATACAGGGTTCTTATGTTGCTAAGTATCAGGTGGACTTTTAAAGGTTTATCCTCTTGCTCCTTAAACTTTTCTCTGTTGCGCCTGCAATATACTGAAAACGCTTAAGCTTTAAAGGACATTGATTTTGTTTGTACTCCACACACATGTTTGGTGACTGATCAAAGTACCTGCTATTTACAACTCATACATTGTTATTTGTATCATCAGGAATGTAGAGTTTAAAGTCATACTATCTGTGGACCGGTAGCTCAGTGATGGATGTTGAGATTTACCCCCTAGGAACACGCTGCTATAGATAGCTTACTAGCTTGATTGAGCTGCCTTAGGGTGATATTACTCAGATAACTACTCTAGCGTATACACAGCTCTTGCGTTCCAATCTAATTCCTCATTACTCTAGAACAAGCTGGAATTTAATATATAGACACTTAGCACCGGTTACACTATATAATAGTTAAAGGTTTCACAAAATACCTTGCTAATACAGACCTCCTGTGGGTATATCTAGCATGATGTTAGTCACAAGTGCCCCCTCTAAGGGATATCTATCTAGCCCGGTATAACATATGTTGCAATGTATCTTACTTGGCCAAGTTAACTCTTTAATATTTTGGATAGTTGCTGGTCTGTCACACTTAGCTGATTGTAATTATAGAGTTGAAAAATATAAAAGGGTTACAAGTTCTTTACAATTTCTCAGCATTTTGACCTGAAGGTCTCTTATTCTACAGTGTTGATGACCGTATATATAAGTTATATGTGAAAAGGCTTCCAGATCTGTTCCTGTTATTGAAATGTTTGATGATAGTATTTAACATGCCTCGTTTATAAATACATGGGTATTTTATGTTGGCGGCCAGTAAGGATCCGGCTGTCCGCCTATGGATCTTGTAGGTATATTTACATCTACACTTCCCTGTATGCCCTGTATGGTTAATCGGTACTGAAGATTGAAACAAAATGGAATATGCTGTTCCCTACCATCCTGAATGCCCCTAAGGCTTGGGTGTCTGCGGCCGAGATCCCTGAGCCTCCTCATCTGCACTACTACGGACGGCATAGACAACATATATATAGATGGGGAACACCAATATTCCTTATTAGATATACACATAAATCCCTGCAAGTAGCTCTAGATTTTTGCTACTAATCAGAACTTATATACTATTATAGGTAACCTATCATCTACGCATTTTGCATGCTCACTATCGCTGGCTGGCCCTGCATTTTATATAGCCTTATTGCATTGCAAATTCTCTATATACCTAATATCGAAGCTATTGCTTTAAGATCCCTCAGTTTCTTTTTGCAGGACATAACATTGACCCACTATGCAATTAACCTGTTCCTGGTCACCCTCTAGCAAATCATGTGCCCTTGACACTCTTTTACACAGCCCTAGTGCTCTGATAATATATTTTGATTATCATCTCCATGCTACCACCTCCCCTCCCCCCACCTTAATGTACCTTCTAGTTTAGGAGGGTTAAATAAGCGGCTAATCTCGTCTATGCCGCACTTTCACAATTTTTCATACTACCTACAAATTGCATATACTACATAGTTTTCTTTTTTCTCTCCACGCCGTGGGTTAATACATAGGTTAGGTCCAATAGTGGCCTATTAAGTTACAGTAATATAAAAATAAAAACTGAGGTTTGCAAGATGTGGTCCATGAGTGGCCTATTCATCTCTAGATTCCTTCTATAAATAAGTATTATCGCTCCAACATCTGAGGTCCAAATGTGGCCTCCTTAATTCATTTTAGAGGGTTTATAAGTAGAATAATACCCACCATTAATGATGAGCACCGCATTTTTTCCTCTAACCTGTATTGAGCAATACTACTTATCCAAAGATTACTGTTATTTTAATATAATGTACGCATAGTCTTATAACTGTATTGCATACCTATGTTGTGTTTTTTTTTTGCTTGCTCATCGTATACTTTTTGAGTGTATACTTGTATTTAAACCTCAATAAAAAAAAAAAAAAAAAAAAAAAAAAAGTATTGCACACCAAATTTCAGAGCCTTAAATTAACGGAACCGGAGCCGTTTTTACATTTAACCCCTATACAGTCCCAGAATGATGCTCTGTCTATAACTAGAAAGGCCCCCATCTGAAAAAGGTGTCCAACACAGTGCCTGCCGTTTTTCTAAACGTTCCCCAAGATTATAATACAAATAATTAGTTAGAATCTGCATAATATGCCTAGTAAAGCAATTGTTTTAGCCCAGAAAAATGTCTACCAGTTTTTAAGCCCTTTTTGAAGCCCTTTATTCTTTTATGTTTAACTAAGAAAATGGCTTACCGGTCCCCATGAGGGGAAAAGACAGCCTTCCAGCATTACATGGTCTTGTTAGAAATATGGCTAGTCATACCTTAAGCAGAAAAGACTGCTGTTTCCCCCAACTGAAGTTACTTCATCTCAACAGTCCTGTGTGGAAACAGCAATCGATTTTAGTTACTGTCTGCTAAAAATCATCTTCCTCTTACAAACAGAAATCTTCATCCTTTTCTGTTTCAGAGTAAATAGTACATACCAGCACTATTTTAAAATAACAAACACTTGATAGAAGAATAAAACTACAAAAAACTCTTAACCATCTCCGTGAAGATGTTGCCTGTGCAACGGCAAAGAGAATGACTGGGGTGGGCGGAGCCTAGGAGGGATCATGTGACCAGCTTTGCTGGGACTCTTTGCCATTTCCTGTTGGGGAAGAGAATATCCCACAAGTAAGGATGACGCCGTGGACCGGACACACCAATGTTGGAGAAAACAGTATATGTCACAGTAGTCATTTGTAACTTTTAAGGACATAGTGAACCTAGAAGAACATTTTTTAAAATTTGCAATTTTGACCTGTTAAGGGAGAAGGGTGGGAGGATGCAGAGGGGAGGGGAAATTAGGAGGGGGGTGGGGTTTGCAAAAATGTGTCCTCTTGGGAGAGAACTAAACAATCGAAATATAAAACCTTCATTATTTAAAGGATACTAAATAAATTAGTCTTTGTCTGGGATTGTTCAAGTGGGATATATAAACCTCCTATTTCTTCCACAAAATCTCAAAAGCAATGGATATGCTCTTTTAATGGCTTAAGTCATGGAGGAGGAGTATTTCCCCTGCTTGGTGCTCTGCTTTCAGTTTCAGGACTGGATCCCATCTTGCTCTTGTTAACCCTGCCTTGTTTTCCCACTGCTGCCCATTCTTTTTGTGGGGGTTTGGAGAGGGAGTTGTTTCCAACGCTTCTGGAATTAGTTGTAAGTTCTGTAATAGGAGTATTCCTTCCTCATTAGATGAGCATGCATGGGTGCCATTCTGGTAGGTAAATGTAAGTTTGAAGGGGAAGTTCCACATGTATTTGATTTTCTCTTAGATGAGATCTGCACAACTGGTTTCATTTCCCTCCTTCTCAAAATTGTAGGTGAGAGATCTGTGTAAATCTGAATTTCGTGGCCTTCGTACGTGAGGTTTTTTGCTGTTCTTGCTGCTTTCAGTAACTCCTCTTTGATATGGTAGTAGTGCATCTTCACAATGATATCTCTAGTGGTTGATTGAGTGGGCTTAGTGAGGGCTCTATGAGCTCTATCCATAAGAAGCATCGGGATCTCTATCTCTGGAGCTAGCCAAATATGTTAGTTATATTGTCTGGTAGATTTTTGAAACTCTCAGGTAGGTTTCTGATTCTTAAATTCAATCTCCTTGATCTGTTTTCTAGATCTTCTACTTGATCTTCCAGTTTTCTTATACATATAGCATGATCTAGAAGTGATGTTTGTATTTGTGGTACTTCTCCCGAGAGTTCATCTAATTTTTCTTCAATATCCGATGTTCTGTGTCCAATTTCTCGAATGTCTTTCTTCAGCTCTGATAGAGCCGATTTGAATTCTTCTTGAATTATCTCTTATTTTTTATGAGCAGTTCCTTATTGGAGATATTTATGGAGTTATTCTCCTCCGTTTCCATTTCGTCCGGACTGGTGTTTTCTTTAGTGGGAGATGTGTTTTTATCTGGTATTTTCTGCTTTGCTTGTGCTTTAGTGAGATAGTCTTTAACTGAGTGACTTCTACTTTTCATGGTGATTAAATTTTCTCTGATTTCTCTGTAGGAATGGGCACAGAAGGAATAACGAGAGACCCTCAAATCTAAGTTCAGTGGAGCCCAACAGTATCGAATGTGTGAAGATGCTGCTAAATGATTATGTTGGAAGGTTATTTATAGTACAGTACATATATTCAGGTCATATGATCCACTATGTCCTTATTGTATGGTCATTAGTTACTAGTGTAGGACATTGCTCTAGTGTATAAATCTGTGGATCTTAGTTTTTATTGTTTGACTCTTTATAGAAAGTCAGGGCGCTACCACCATTAAGTGTTATGATCTCAGATATCTACTCTATCCGTGTCCTGACTCCACACTTTCATGTCTGGCAGTTCAGGGGATAGGGTTCTCCTTTCGTAATCCTAGTATGGTTTTCAATATCTCAGATGCCCCGACTTTTGTAAGTTATTTAATTCTTCATATTCAAGGTGTCAGTTACCTTTATTTATCCCTATCTTATGCTATACACTGCTCCCCAGGGCTCTTACCCTCATAGGGCGATTACGGGAAAAGGAATGGGGATATGACCTGTCTGTCCTCAGAACGGCAGGAAAAGGGAGTGGAGCATGTATGCTCAGACTTCGGTTGATCACAGTTTATCAGGTAGATGATTTACTCCTGTTTAGAATTATGGCAAGAAGTGTTTCTTTATCCTTTCCTCTTATGACCCTTTGTTTATGCCCCTCTGTTTAGTAGGCCTTCACTTAGGGATGTGGATTATATACTTTAAAATTTTGATGTAGTCCTGAATATGACTATAGCAGGTTTAAGGCTTCAGTTAAAATGAGAAGATGTGTAAATAAAATGGTGTGATTTCCCTCTGCAGGGACTCTTGAAATATCTGGATTCCTCTTTTGTTTCTGGTCACCTTATTCTTCAATATACTGCTCCAGCTTGGATATCTGTAGCCTTCCTTCCACCCCTTTCATTCAGTGGAGTTTTTGAGATTCCTGGATGTGAGGGCCTCCGTTTTTTTCCGTTTTGAAAAGTGCCTATTTTAGCCTCTTATCTCTTCTACCGAGTCTTTCAGTGTGGGTGATCACCTCTCATGAGCTGCTTCTACTATCCCAGATAGTTTTATCTTCTTTGGAGTGCCTTTTCTATCCAGAGTAGGCCGCAGCCGGGGCCTTTCCTGAGTTTGCTCTGGTTCTCAAATTCCGGATCCGGTTCAGTTTTTCTTACAGCTTCGATTTTGGTTTTGTTTATTCCCTCTTAGTTGGGGATGCTAACAGGCATGGCCGCCATCAGGGGGTGACAGGGGTGACTCCTGTCAGGGGCCCAATGGGCCGGGGGGCCCGATGAGGCAAGAACTTTTTAAAATTTTTTTTTTTTTTTACATTTTGGCAGCCACCAGTGGGTACTACAGCAGAGTGCTAATTTAGCATGGGAAATGTTATTACAAGGAGTAAAGTATTAGCATTTGAGAGGATTTCTGAGAGTGCACTAAACCTCTATGCACAGTGTGAAACAGACTTGGCACTTTGTTTGTACAGTGTGTGCCTGAGTCAGACGGCAGATCACTTTCATTTGCAGAGGAGGTAGGACTTACTTAGCAAATGTTTTTTTATTTCTTTGTGCAATTTTGGATTGTAACTTCAGTGTGGTAGTAGTTGTATGGTGGGGCCAGGGGTCCATAAAAACATTTTTCTTAGCAGCAGTGTATTTATGATTATTTGACAATGCTGTAGAAATTCTATATTTAAAACCATGCAGAAATGTTTCCTCCTCAATACACAAATGGTAGGTGCCCTTTTGGCAGATATGCATATATATGTGTATGTATGTATATATATATATATATATATATATATTACACTCCAGTTTACTGCCCCTTTATGCAAGCTATTTCCAGATGCAAGGAGGCATTTTATCTAAGATTTTTACATCTGCATAACATGTTATACTCTCAGACTAAGATTTCTCAGTGTTTGAAATGAGACAGGTTAACATAAAACTGTTCAGTTTACACTACAGCCAACTTCATTTTGAAATGCATACAAACAAGCCTAAAGCCTGCATTTAACCAGATCTAATGGTATGAGTACAGCAGCTTATGGTTCCACCAAGACCATATAGAGTACAGCATTTTCAAAATCCATAAGTACAGCTGACAGATGGGAACATTTGTACACTATATTTGAAGTGGTGCTCTTGGTTGGGGAAAATAGGGAAAAATCAAACATATGTCAACCTTTTAAAAGTACTTTTCTTCATCTAGCCATCTACCCAGATCAATAATGTACAATTTTGAATTCACAGATTTATTTTTGTTTGCACATTTACAAATATGATTCTTTAAAAAGTGATCTCTTAATTTCTGCAATTTTTTTTATCATGCATGTCACACACTGTTGATTTAGGGGATGCAATGTGCATAAATGTTTCCTCCTGTGAGTGTTTCTGTGGGTGTCTGTGTTTATGTCTTTGTGCTTTAGTTTGTGTCTCTATGAGTGTGTATATATTTTTTTTCTGTGGGACTCTCTGTGAGGGTGGGTGTGTATGTCTTTGTGCATTTTCTGTGGATGTCTGTGAGGGTGTGTGCATATGTCTGAGCTTTTTCTATCGGTGTCTCTGTGAGGGTGTGTGTATGTTTGTCTTTGTGTATTTTCTCTGGATGCCTCTGTGAGGGTGGGTGTGTGTTTTCTGTGGATGTCTCTGTGAGGGTGTGTGTGTATGTATGTCTGTGTTTTCTGTGGATGTCTATGTGAGGGTGTGTGTTTTCTGTGGGTGTCTCTGTGAGTGTGTGTGTATGTCTGTGTGTTTTCTGTGGATGTCTCAGTGAGGGTGTGTGTATGTATGTCTTTCTGTGTTTTATGTGGTTGTCTCTCTGTGTGTGTATGTCTTTCTGTGTTTTCTGTGGGTGTGTCTGTGTGTGTGTATGTCTTTGTGTTTTCTGAGGCTGTCTCTGTCGGTGTTTCCTTGGGTGTATGTGCAAGTTTGAGTTTGTGTGTGTTTCCATTGTCTGTCCCTTTTTAGGACAATTTTGACCTTACTACTGATTATTCACATCTTTCTACAGACTTTGAGACTGAGACCTTTCCGGAAGTCACCAATATACCATTTAACATTTAAATTATTGTTTAGGAAGTTCAGGGCCCTTCCTTTCAGCCACTGCATGCTGTTGTCATCATTTAATTGGCATCTTCCTTTACAAAAAGATAATCAGATCTCCATATTTTATTTTCTAAAACTCCTTTTTTTTTTTTTACAAAACTGTAGTTTACCTCATTACTTGTCAGGTCAATGTAAACAAGTGCTGAGTGTTTGTTTGGGTGTCTGAGTGTGTTTCTTTGCATGTCTGCTAGAGTGTCTATATATGAATCCTTATGTGAGTGTGTGTTTCAGTGTATGAGTGTGTCTGTGTGTTTGTATGTTAATACTTTTACTACATTTCCAAGCTTAAATAGACACTTAAGAATAAAGTGCATATACGTTTTAGTCACTTGGTCAAAAATTACACGTCAAAGGAGGGGGGGGGGGGGGGCTGATCAATGGTAAATTTCAAGTGGCGGCCCTGCAACAGGTATCAAATAGTGGCCTCAGAAAGTTGTTTTTTAATAAGTTTATACCCTTTTCTGTTCAGAGCTTCTCACATATGCTGCTATCTCCTTTGCCAGCTAGCTCCGCCTCCGGGTGTGTAGACTTTTTATATCCACTGTATATAATAAATATTGAACCTTCAAGTCACAGATATTTAAGAGCTCCCTTAACCCTCTCATTGCCAGCCTCTTAAAATGTAACTTGAATACAAGTTAATATACCCCTATAAGCAGATGCAGTGCCTCTTTATATGCTCCTGTTCTTAATATATCTCCACCTTTAGAGTTAAGTTATGTCCCAGGAAAACTCCAGAGGATTTAACCCCTAAAGTGCGGGTTCCTTCTAACCTAGAAGGGAAAGCACTTACCTGTGGATTCAGCAGCAGGGCAGGGAACAGCTTCTTAGGTGTGACAGACTTAACTTCTGACATAGACCTGTAGAAAAAAAACCCCACAGTAACCAACCCTGGTTATCTATAAAAGGGGTAGCATTGATATTAGAAGTTAAGCAAAGACCACCTCGCCGTCTTCTTACTGCTAAAAATCACCATTCCTCTTACTAAAGAGAATTACATGGACACGGCATAGCCCCAATCCTTTCTTGAAGGGAAAAGTACCCATTAAAGGATTATATATTTTCAGACACCATCATCCCGATGATAAAGGAAAAGAATGACTGGGGGCTTATGGAAAGTAGGAGTGATACTTAACAGCTCTGCTAAGGTATTATTTGCCTCCTACTGGCCAGGAGTTGAATTCCTACTAGTAATTGGAATAGATTTGTGGATTCTCCATGCCATTGGAAAGAAAACATATTTACCTATAGACACTTGTCCACTAACAAGCCAGTAGTAGACAGCCAAACCAGTACTGAAACATATCAGCAGTGGTAATGGAGATCATCCCTCTGACAAGCACCATACTCTGAGGGGAACCGGCCTCAACATAGACTGAAGACCCCCTTCTCTGAAGAACACTGCACAACGTAATTCTTTGATCACCTCTAACGGAGGCAAAGTAAAGACTGAGGTATGTGTGAGGTGGGAGGGGTTTTATAGAGCTCTTGGTATGGGAATCTTTGCCTCCCCCTAGCGGTAGAGAAGTAATTCCCATGAGTAAAGGATTGTGGACTCTCACCACCTGTATGAAAGAAAGTATATTAATATAACAGTGATGGTTATGCAAAATTGTGGAATGGTTAATAAAGGGATTATCTATCTTTTTAAACAATACCATTTTTGGTGTAGACTGTCCCTTTAAGTAGTATGCACCTCTTTTTCCCAGCTCATTTTTTAATTCCCCTTCTTCTTTCGAACCTTCTTCTTCTGCATTTGTTTACTCCCAAAGATCACAAATGCTGTCTATTTATTCTGTTTCTCTTCAAACATTGCTGCACTGATGATGCATCTAATTTAATAAAAGTGTAATTATTTTCAATACGACAGCGTTTTGGAGAGTAAACTCTTAAAGGGACAGTAAACATTACACAAATGCTGCATTACAATTTTATGCGCCAGTTATACATATATAATACCTCTTTAAAAACAGTATTGAAATTTGCAGTATCTTATTTAAATAAAAAAAAGTTGCAGCTGGTGGGGCGGATGGACACCAACCGCAAAGTAGTTTTGTAGCTAAATTTTTTATAAAATACTGCAAACATCAATACTTTTACTTTATCTTTAGTTTCCCTTTAAGGAGGAGTAGATGGCTACAAATCAGTAATTGAGGAAGAAAAAACAAGAAGGAACACAAGAATAAGACACATCCAATAAATAATTTGTTTATTGTAACCATCAACAATTGTGGTAACCCATAGAATATTTATTACATCACAGAAAAACATAAAATCCACAATAAAATTTTACATATATCATATGAAGGAGAGGAAATGTCTAAGAAGGGTTGGGGTAAATAAAGAAGCCACAGATTCACATTGATTTTTACTGCAAAGACGTCACAATATTGACGGATTCAAGTGTCAAGAAGGGGTTTAATGCCAATAAGCTCCCAAATGCTCTGGTGTATTAGGAGTTAAGCAGACGAGCACAGTGCTCACACTAACTGAGAGAATGTAAAAAGCTTCAGACATGCAGAGTGAGAGGTATATCAACAGCCAATCATCCCAACATTAACCTAAACCTTGGTAAGACTACAAAACTTTTAATTTTCAGAGTTTACAACTTTACTAAGTTTCAGGGGGTTATATTGGACTCAATGTCTATTTCCTCAGCAGCAGAGATATCATGTGCTTTTCTGGTTGTCAATCACTACATGACACAAGCAATCAAATTACCTTTTGAACATTAGGGGTGAGTTGTCCAGAAGATTGGTTGATATTAGTGCATTTATTTAAAAACTCCACATGTCTGTCCTACAGTCTGGACTATATGTACTAGAGTGTGCAGATGCATTACTTGATAGATACATCTCAAAACAAATAAGACAGCCCTGAGCAAAACAATTGTGCAAACCTTATAGCATTGCTACAAAACATTTTGCCACAGTTTGCCCTGAGCATTCTTAATGAGACGCACAGAGAGAAGTAATTTTGTTTACAAGACACCAGAAGGGATATTAAAACTACATGCATAATCAATGTGACAGCTCTCAGAACTCAGTGGCTTAGTTCCATGATCCAATGTTCACAGGAGGAGCTGGATTGTGGGGAATGTTCTGTATTATTTTATACACTGCACCCTGTCATTTCCAACTTGATTTTCTTTTTTTTAATTGTAAGAACGACGGACGGGTTCGCTGTAGAGAAAAAGAAAGAAAGAAAGAAAGGGTACTTTTGAGAAATCAGTTTATTAATATTCAAAGTAATAACAAAGAAATAACCACTGGTCATTATATATATATCCAGGTCTTTTAGAGTTTGGTTCAAACTTTCAAAACATATACTGCAGAATACATGGCAATATGCAATGGAGTTGTCCTAATGATTTCTGATAAGTTGCTACCAAACAACAAATTGTGTACAAAGATTTTTTTTCTTGCCATGGATACAAGACAGTGGTCATTTATATATTATGATGAGACTTTAGAGAAGAACAATAATATTGTGATAAATGCTTTAAGTAGTTTACTTGAATTTGTAAGTAAATAACAAATATTTAGAACATTTTCCAAAATTGCGCAGGTGATGTACTATACCATAAGACAACGTTAAATATGCAGGAGTGCTAAAAACAGCAAGAAAAAATAATCTATACTTGCTAATACATCAATTTCTTTACATTTGTAGTAGAATCCTAGTTGATAATGGGTACACAGGCTTCTTAATTTCAGCTTGAATTATTTCACTCAGAGCTGAGAAAAGAAAATATTGGGAAAATGAGAATGTGTATGACCAAGAAAACATAATTTATGTAAGAACTTACCTGATAAATTAATTTCTTTCATATTGGCAAGAGTCCATGAGCTAGTGATGTATGGGATATACATTCCTACCAGGAGGGGCAAAGTTTCCCAAACCTCAAAATGCCTATAAATACACCCCCCACCACACCCACAATTCAGTTTAACGAATAGCCAAGAAGTGGGGTGATAAGAAAGGAGCGAAAGCATCAACAAGGAATTGGAATAATTGTGCTTTATACAAAAAAATCATAACCACCACAAAAAGGGTGGGCCTCATGGACTCTTGCCAATATGAAAGAAATTAATTTATCAGGTAAGTTCTTACATAAATTATGTTTTCTTTCATGTAATTGGCAAGAGTCCATGAGCTAGTGACGTATGGGATAGCAAATACCCAAGATTTGGAACTCCACGCAAGAGTCACTAGAGAGACTCCACAACCCAAATCAAAAAAGTTTTAATCTTATAATGAAAAAAACTGAAATTATAAGCAGAAGAATCAAACTGAAATAGCTGCCTGAAGAACATTTCTACCAAAAACTGCTTCTGAAGAAGAAAAAACATCAAAATTGTAGAATTGAGTAAAAGTATGCAAAGAAGACCAAGTTGCTGCTTTGCAAATCTGATCAACAGAAGCTTCATTCTTAAAAGCCCAGGAAGTAGAAACTGACCTAGTAGAATGAGCCGTAATCCTCTGAGGCAGAGATTTACCCGACTCCAAATAAGCATGATGAATCAAAAGCTTTAACCAAGAAGCCAAAGAAATGGCAGAAGCTTTCTGACCTTTCCTAGGACCAGAAAAGATAACAAATAGACTAGAAGTCTTTCTGAAATCGTTAGTAGCTTCAACATAATATTTCAAAGCTCTTACCACATCCAAAGAATGCAAAGATCTTTCCAATGAATTCTTAGGATTAGGACACAATGAAGGGACAACAATTTCTCTACTAATGTTGTTGGAATTCACAACCTTAGGTAAAAATTTAAATGAAGTCCGCAAAACCGCCTTATCCTGATGAAAAATCAGAAAAGGAGACTCACAAGAAAGAGCAGATAATTCAGAAACTCTTCTAGCAGAAGAGATAGCCAAAAGAAACAATACTTTCCAAGAAAGTAATTTAATGTCCAGAGAATGCATAGGCTCAAACGGAGGAGCCTGTAAAGCTCTTAAAACCAAATTAAGACTCCAAGGAGGAGAGATTGACTTAATTACAGGCTTGATATGAACCAAAGCCTGCACAAAACAACGAATGTCAGGAAAATTAGCAATTTTTCTGTGAAACAGAACAGAAAGAGCAGAGATTTGTCCTTTCAAGGAACTTGCAGACAAACCCTTACCCAAACCATCCTGAAGAAACTGTAAAATTCTAGGCATTCTAAAAGAATGCCAAGAGAATTTATGAGAAGAACACCATGAAATGTAAGTCTTCCAGACTCGGTAATAAATCCTTCTAGACATAGATTTACGAGCCTGCAACATAGTATTGATCACTGAGTCAGAGAAACCTCTATGACTAAGCACTAAGCGTTCAATCTCCATACCTTCAAATTTAATGATTTGAGATCCTGATGGAAAAACGGGCCTTGAGATAGAAGGTCTGGCCTTAACGGAAGTGGCCAAGGTTGGCAACTGGACATCCGAACAAGATCCCAAACCAAAACCTGTGTGGCCATGCTGGAGCCACCAGCAGTACAAACGAACGCTCCATTATGATTTTGGAAATCACTCTTGGAAGAAGAACTAGAGGCGGAAAGATATAAGCAGGTTGATAATTCCAAGGACGTGACAACGTATCCACTGTTTCCGCCTGAGGATCCCTGGATCTGGACAGATACCTGGGAAGTTTCCTGTTTAGATGAGAAGCCATCAGATCTATTTTTGGAAGCCCCCATATCTGAACAATCTGAAGAAACACATCTGGGTGAAGAGACCATTCTCCTGGATGTAAAGTCTGGCGACTGAGATAATCCGCTTCCCAATTGTCTATACCTGGGATATGAACCGCAGAGATTAGACAGGAGCTGGATTCCGCCCATGCAAGTATCCAAGATACTTCTTTCATAGCTTGAGGACTGTGAATTTCACCTTGATGATTGACATACGCCACGGTTGTGACATTGTCTGAAAACAAATAAACGGTTCTCTCTTCAGAAGAGGCCAGAACTGAAGAGCTCTGAGAATTGCACGGAATTCCAAAATATTGATTGGTAATCTCGCCTCTTGAGATTTCCAAACCCCTTGAACTGTCAGAGATCCCCAGACAGCTCCCCAACCTGAAAGACTTGCATCTGTTGAAATCACAGTCCAGGTTGGATGAAGAAAAGAGGCCCCTTGAACTAAACGGTGGTGATCTAACCACCAAGTCAAAGATAGTCGAGTATTGGGATTTAAGGATATCAATTCTGATATCTTTGTATAATCCCTGCACCATTGGTTCAGCATACAAAGCTGAAGAGGTCTCATGTGAAAACGAGCAAAGGGGATCGCGTCCGATGCTGCAGTCATGAGACCTAAAACCTCCATGCACATAGCTACTGAAGGGAATGACTGAGACTGAAGGTTCCGACAAGCTGAAACCGATTTCAGACGTCTGTGAGAGACAAAGTCATGGATACTGAATCTATTTGGAATTCTAAAAAGGTTACCCTTGTCTGAGGAATCAAGGAACTTTTTGGTAAATTGATCCTCCAACCATTTCTTTGAAGAAACAACACAAGTTGATTCGTGTGAGATTCTGCAGAATGTAAAGACTGAGCAAGTACCAAGATATCATCCAAATAAGGAAACACCGCAATACCCTGCTCTCTGATTACAGAGAGAAGGGTACCGAGAACCTTTGAGAAGATCCTTGGAGCTGTTGCTAGGCCAAAAGGAAGAGCAACAAATTGGTAATGCTTGTCTAGAAAAGAGAATCTCAGGAACTGATAATGGTCCGGATGAATTGGAATATGAAGATAAGCATCTTGTAAGTCTATTGTGGACATATAATGCCCTTGCAGAACAAAAGGCAGAATAGTCCTTATATTCACCATTTTGAATGTTGGTATTCTTACATAACGATTCAAAATTTTTAGATCCAGAACTGGTCTGAAAGAATTCTTTCTTTGGAACAATGAACAGATTTGAATAAAACCCCAGACCCCGTTCCAGATATGGAACTGGCACAATTACCCCAGATGACTCCAGGTCTGAAACATATTTCAGGAAAGCCTGAGCCTTTACTGGGTTCACTGGAATGCGTGAGAGAAAGAACCTTCTCACAGGCGGTCTTACCTTGAAACCTATTCTGTACCCATGAGAAACAATGTTCTGAATCCAATGATTTTGAATTGAATTGATTCAAACATCTTTGAAAAATCGTAATCTGCCCCCTACCAGCTATGCTGGAATGAGGGCCGCACCTTCATGCCGACTTGGGGGCTGGTTTTGATTTTCTAAAAGGCTTGGATTTTTTCCAGACTGGAGAAGGCTTCCAATTGGAAACCGTTCCTTTAGGGGAAGGGTCAGGCTTCTGTTCTTTATTCTGACGAAAGGAACGAAAACGGTTAGCAGCCCTAAATTTACCCTTAGATTTTTTTATCCTGAGGCAAAAAAGCTCCCTTCCCCCCAGTGACAGTTGAAATTATAGAGTCCAACTGAGAACCAAATAAATTATGACCTTGGAAAGAAAGAGATAGCAACGTTGACTTAGAAGTCATATCTGCATTCCAAGATTGAAGCCATAAAGCTCTTCTAGCTAAAATAGCTAAAGACATATACCTGACATCAATTCTAATGATATCAAAAATGCCATCACAAATGAAATTATTAGCATGTTGAAGAAGCTTAACAATGCTATACACATTATGATCTGGTACTTGTTGCGCTAAAGCCTCCAACCAAAAAGTTGAAGCTGCAGCAACATCAGCCAAAGAATTAGCAGGCCTAAGAAGATGACCTGAACATAAATAAGCCTTTCTTAGATAATATTCAAGCTTCCTATCTAAAGGATCTTTAAAAGAAGTACTATCTGCCGTAGGAATAGTAGTACGTTTAGCAAGAGTAGAGATAGCCCCATCAACTTTGGGAATTTTTTCCCAAAACTCCAATCTATCAGACTGCAAAGGGTACAGTCTCTTAAACCTTAAAGAAGGAGTAAATGAAGTACCCAAACTATTCCATTCCCTAGAAATTACATCTGAAATAGCATCAGGAACTGGAAAAACCTCTGGAATAACTACATGAGGTTTAAAAACCGAATTTAAACGTTTACTGGTTTTAATATCAAGAGGACTAGACTCCTCCATATCTAATGCAATCAACACCTCTTTTAATAAAGAACGAATAAACTCCATTTTAAATAAATATGAAGATTTGTCAGTGTCAATATCTGAGGCAGAATCTTCTGAACCAGATAGATCCTCATCAGAGATAGATTAATCAGAATGCTGGCGGTCATTTAAAAATTCATCTAATTTATGAGAAGTTTTAAAAGACCTTTTACGTGTATTAGAAGGTGGTATAACAGACAGAGCCTTCTGAATAGAATTAGAAACAAATTCTCTTACATTAACAGGAATATCCTGAACATTAGATGTTGAAGGAACAACAACAGGTAATGGACTACTACTAATGGAATATTGTCTGCATTTGAAAGTTTATCATGACAACTAACACAAACTACAGCCGGAGGAACAGTTACCACAAGTTTACAACAAATGCACTTAGCTTTGGTAGAACCGACATCAGGCAGCAGCATTCCAGAAGTAGATTCTGATACAGGGTCAGATTGAGACATCTTGCAATATGTAATAGAAAAAACAACATATAAAGCAAAATTATCAAATTCCTTAAATGACAGTTTCAGGAATGGGAAAAAATGCAAACAGAATAAGCCTCTGGAAACCAGAAGCAAAAAGAAACAAAGACTTAAATAATGTCAAAAAAACTGGCGCCAAGTATGACGCCCACAATTGACAAATTTTTTGGCGCCAAAAACGTCTGCAACAAACACGAGCGTCATCGATGACGCAACTACGACGCCCGAAATGACGTCATTTACGTCAACAAACGTAATTCTCGCGCCAAAAATGACGCAATAAATTATAGCATTTTTTGCACCCGCGAGCCTAACAGCCCGCAATTTAGAAAGAAAGTCAAATTTGAAAAATTTTCAGGTAAGAAAAAAAATGTATTCATATGCATTTCCCAAAATGAAACTGACAGTCTGTAAGAAGGAAATATACTGATTAACCTGAATCATGGCAAATATAAGTATAAAACATATATTTAGAACTTTACATATAAAGTACCAAACCATAGCGGAGAGTGTCATAAATACAAAAAGACATACTTACCAAAAGACACTCATCTACATATAGTAGATAGCCAAACAAGTACTGAAACGAGAATCAGCAGAGGTAATGGTATATAAGAGTATATCGTCAATCTGAAAAGGGAGGTAGGAGAAGAATCTCTACGACCGAAAACAGAGAACCTATGAAATAGATCCCGATAGGATGACCATTGCATTCAATAGGTAATACTCCCTTCACATCCCTCTGTCATTCACTGCACTCTGAGAGGAAACCGGGCTTCAGCATGCTGCAAAGCGCATATCAACGTATAAATCTAGCACAAACTTACTTCATCACCTCCATAGGAGGCAAAGTTTGTAAAACTGAATTGTGGGTGTGGAGGGGGGTGTATTTATAGGCATTTTGAGGTTTGGGAAACTCTGCCCCTCATGGTAGGAATGTATATCCCATACGTCACTAGCTCATGGACTCTTGCCAATTACATGAAAGAAAAGGATTATGGGATGACAGAAAAAAGGCAGACAATACAATTGTGCATGACAGGGCAGACCTTCATAGAATTCTTCCACAGATGTAAATTAATTTATTTAATTAGTAAACGCACTCCAACTGGTAGAACTTTGCGAAACTATGTAAGTTAAGACCATATGACAGCCTTGTAAAATGGCTCAGTATAGCCTACATGGTGGTACTTTAATAAACCTGCAACAGTGGATTCAAACCACTAGTAACTGCCCCCTCTGCTGAATGCACCCCATTTGCTAAGACACACTGTTGTCTATCCTGAAGCCAGCATTCTAACCAGTTCATAATTTTTCCTTGATAGTACAGTAGTTGTCTAAATCTAACTACTGCCTCCTGAACTCTGTTTACCTCTATATCCTTAATTTGGTTACGAAGAGTCACTATTTCATCAGCCAATTTTCGATCAGGGTTATCTTTACACAGTCTTTCCTTTGAGCGAAGGGTAGCTGCTAGCAATCCTAAGGCGGCGCCCGCCTGCTTTCGACGGGATGCTTGTTTGTGGATACAGTCTCCTCGTATATAAGCCTTAAGGGCTGCCCATACTGTCTGGGGGGGACGGGGTAGAATTGCTGTTGTGAGTTAGGAATTCCAAAATGGAATCTCTAATCAAGGGCTGGAAGCTCGGGTCAGACCAAAGACCGGCAGGGAGCCTCCATCGCGGTCTCGGCGATGAGCCGAGCCCCGAGTCGAGGCGAATGATGAGGGCATCATGGTCAGACCATGAGCATGGTCTAATTGAAGCAGTTTTAAATGCATTGAGCGTCCAAGAATCTGAAAAAAAGTAATCCAGTCTGGAAAACGAATTATGTGGTCTAGAATAGTAAGTATAGTCTCTGGTGGTTGGGTGGCATGATCTCCAGATGTCATATAGACCATACTCAAGTATAAGGTCACGGAACTTCTTAGCTGTTGATAACGAGTATGAGTCAACAGTCCTATCCTGGTTAATCTTTTTATCCCAAGAGGTGTCCCAAACCATATTGAGATCACCTCCCAGAATGAGCCTACCTGACTTAATTTTAGAGACATTATGCAGTGTGGTTTTAAGAAACCTTGGCTGACTTTGGTTAGGGGCATAGACGTTCACTAACATATATATTTGCCCATCTAGTTCACAGATCAGTACAATGTATCTACCTTCTGGGTCTATTTCCAGGTAGATTTGTTCGAAACTATCCGATGGATGAGGATTGCTACCCCTCTACTTTTATCTGAATGGGAGGCTGAAACATAGGTAGGGAAATTCTGAAATTTAAATGTTTGTGCAGGCTCACACAGCCAATGTGTCTCTTGAAGGAAAGCTACCTGTACATTATTGGATTTCATAAAATTTCCCATGAGACTGCGTTTTGCTGGGGAATTGAGACCCTTGCAATTCAGAGAAGCAAAAGTGAGAGTGGACCCAGACGGTTCCATCTCACAGTTCACAATTTTTGACTCTAGACCAAGGCGAAACAGTTTAGGAATTATTTTTTGTGTGTGGGATGGTGTCAAATGCGTTGCTGAAATTTAGATATGCTACTGGTCTAACACTTTAATTAAATAATCAAAGAAGTCTACTAGTTTAGGCTAGCATGATCTTCTTGAAACAACAATCTAAAGCAAAACATCAAAATCATTCAGAAGTATATGAGAAATAACACCAACAGAACAGGCATCACACAACTTAATCTGCTTGTTAGCAGTTAATCTAAACCAGTGTTTTTCCAACTAGTGTGCCGCGGAACACTAGTGTCCCGTGAGAGATCCTCAGGTGTGCCGCGTCAGACTGAGAACAGTGTGACATATCTTTTAAATTTTGCTTGTTTTGATGTGACAGGCTCATCAGTCAGACAGGCAGGCATCATTTACAACCATGACATACTGACATTCATTCACAGACAATCATTATGATGTATAATATATGCTGTATTAGGCTACAATGTGTGATTTTGTAAAATTTTGGGATGTGGTGTGCCGCAGGATTTTTTTATGTAAAAAAGTGTGCCACGGCAAACAAAATGTTGAAAATCACTGATCTAAACAGTTTGCTCTAGTAAAGTAGCTTTAACAGCATTTATAGGAGTAACTGGAATACTATTATCCTCCTTCAAACCAAAAGGCAAATTAGAAAAGCTAAAGAAGGCAGGAATGAAATGGGAAAGTGAAGATAATATTGACATCTGGAAATACAATTAATGCAGCCACAAGAATTCCACAAATGGCACAAAAATTAAAATGGAGCACAATGTCATCTGTTTTTGGATCTTCTTCACACCTTAAACTTCTTGCAAAGTAAAAATGCTACTGAAAAAAAGGCCTGCCTGTGCAGTGAAAAGGTCTGAAATAAAATTGTATTGTCTGCACCCTTATACAACAGGTAGTTCTAGTATAAGTGGAGAAAGATAGGATAATCTAAGCAAACACTGACAAACTCATAAACCGGAAAGGAGCGAGCTGCACTTAGTGCTATGGCGCGGTCGGGCCGGGCTGTGACTATACAGCTGGCCCGATGCGCTGACTAAAAATAACAGACCCGCTCAGCAGAGAGCGGGTCTGTAAAAGTGCCGTATTTTAGCAAATTAAACGGTAAAAAATGCTTTTATGGCTATAGCACCTAAATAATGTTATATAATTCTGCACTATGTGCAGAATTATATAACATTATTTTTAAGGTTTACTGTCCCTTTAAAGGGATAAGAAACAGTGCTCCTTTAGTAACAAAATTTTAAAACAAAGTAAAAAAAAAAAAAGGATCAGATTATGTTAAACAACAAACACCTCTTCTCAGTGTAGCCACCAATCAGCAAGGACTACCCAATTGCTGAACCAAAAATGGGCAGTCCTAAGCTTACTTTCCTGCTTTGTCAAATAAAGATACCAAGAGAACAAAGAAAAATTGATAATAGAGTAAATTCGAAAGTTGATTAAAATGGCATGCTCTATCTGAATCATGAAAGAAAAAACATAATTTATGCTTACCTGATAAATTTATTTCTCTTGTGGTGTATCCAGTCCACGGATCATCCATTACTTGTGGGATATTCTCCTTCCCAACAGGAAGTTGAAAGAGGATCACCCACAGCAGAGCTGTCTATATAGCTCCTCCCCTAACTGCCATATCCAGTCATTCGACCGAAGACAAGCAAGAGAAAGGAGAAACCATAGGGTGCAGTGGTGACTGTAGTTTAAAGTTAAAAAATACCTGCCTTAAAATGACAGGGCGGGCCATGGACTGGATACACCACAAGAGAAATAAATTTATCAGGTAAGCATAAATTATGTTTTCTCTTGTAAGGTGTATCCAGTCCAAGGATCATCCATTACTTGTGGGAAACCAATACCAAAGCTAAAGTACACGGATGAAGGGAGGGACAAGGCAGGTACTTAAACGGAAGGTACCACTGCCTGTAAAACCTGTCTCCCAAAAATAGCCTCCGAAGATGCAAAAGTATCAAATTTATAGAATTTTGAAAAAGTATGAAGCGAAGACCAAGTCGCTGCCTCGCAAATCTGTTCAACAGAAGCCTCATTTTTAAAGGCCCATTTGGAAGCCACAGCTCTAGTAGAATGAGCTGTAATCCTCTCAGGAGGCTGCTGGCCAGCAGACTCATAAGCTAAGCGTATTATACTTCTTAGCCAAAATGAAAGAGAAGTTGCCGAAGCCTTTTGGCCTTTTCTCTGTCCAGAGTAAACAACAAACAAAGCAGATGTTTGCCGAAAATCTTTAGTAATAGACGTTCCTTCTTTGAAGAAGGATTAGGACACAATGATGGAACAACAATCTCCTGATTGATATTCTTATTAGATACCACCTTAGGTAAAAACCCAGGTTTGGTACGCAAAACTACCTTATCTGCATGGAAGATCAGATAAGGAGAATCACA
Organism: Bombina bombina; assembly: GCF_027579735.1. NCBI lineage: Eukaryota > Metazoa > Chordata > Amphibia > Anura > Bombinatoridae > Bombina > Bombina bombina. The sequence continues at coordinate 1,175,749,590 of NC_069499.1, read as the reverse complement.
TTGTAAGGCAGATAACTCGGAAACTCTACGAGCCGAGGAAATAGCTACCAAAAATAGAGCCTTCCAAGAAAAAAGCTTGATATCTATGGAATGAAGAGGTTCAAACGGAACTCCTTGAAGAACTTTAAGAACCAAATTTAAACTCCATGGCGGAGCAACAGGTTTAAATACAGGCTTGATTCTAACTAAAGCCTGACAAAATGCCTGAACATCTGGAACATCTGCCAGACGCTTGTGCAAAAGAATAGACAGAGCAGAAATCTGTCCCTTTAAGGAACTAGCTGACAATCCTTTTTCCAATCCTTCTTGGAGAAAAGATAATATCCTGGGAATCCTGACTTTATTCCACGAGTAACCCTTGGATTCACACCAATAAAGATATTTACGCCATATCTTATGATAGATTTTCCTGGTGACAGGCTTTCGAGCCTGAATTAAGGTATCAATGAGTGACTCGGGGAAGCCACGCTTTGATAAAATCAAGCGTTCAATCTCCAGGCAGTCAGTCTCAGAGAAATTAAGATTTGGATGGTTGAAAGGACCCTGAAGTAGAAGGTCCTGTCTCAACGGCAGAGTCCATGGTGGAAAGGATGACATGTCCACCAGATCTGCATACCAAGTCCTGCGTGGCCACGCAGGCGCTATCAAGATCACCGATGCTCTCTCCTGCTTGATTTTGGCAATCAGACGAGGGAGCAGAGGAAACGGTGGAAACACATAAGCCAGGTTGAAGGACCAAGGTGCTGCTAGAGCATCTATCAGCGTCGCCTTGGGATCCCTGGACCTGGATCCGTAACAAGGAAGTTTGGCATTCTGGCGAGACGCCATGAGATCCAGTTCTGGTTTGCCCCAACGATGAATCAATTGCGCAAACACCTCCGGATGGAGTTCCCACTCCCCCCAGGATATGGATAGCTGATAGGTGGCAAGAGTGAATCTCTGCCCAGCGAATTATCTTTGAGACTTCTAACATCGCTAGGGAACTCCTTGTTCCCCCTTGATGGTTGATGTAAGCCACAGTCATGATGTTATCCGACTGAAATCTGATGAACCTCATTGTCGCTAGCTGAGGCCAAGCCTGAAGAGCATTGAATATCGCTCTTAGTTCCAGAATGTTTATCGGAAGGAGTGTCTCCTCCTGAGTCCACGATCCCTGGAACTCCCCTTCAGGGAGTTCCAGACTGCCCCCCAGCCTAGAAGGCTGGCATCTGTTGTTACAATTGTCCAATCTGGCCTGCGAAAGGTCATACCTTTGGACAGATGGACCCGAGATAGCCACCAGAGAAGAGAATCCCTGGTCTCTTGATCCAGATTTAGTAGAGGGGACAAATCTGTGTAATCCCCATTCCACTGACTGAGCATGCAGAGTTGCAGCGGTCTGAGATGTAGGCGGGCAAATGGCACTATGTCCATTGCCGCTACCATTAGGCCGATTGCTTCCATACACTGAGCCACCGAAGGGCGAGACGTGGAATAAAGAACACGGCAGGAATTTAGAAGTTTTGATAACCTGGACTCTGTCAGGTAAATCCTCATTTCTACAGAATCTATTAGAGTTCCTAGAAAGGATACTCTTGTGAGAGGGGATAGAGAACTCTTTTCTTCGTTCACCTTCCACCCATGCGACCTCAGAAATGCCAGAACTATGTCCGTATGAGACTTGGCAATTTGGAAATTTGACGCCTGTATCAGAATGTCGTCTAAATAAGGGGCCACTGCTATGCCCCGCGGTCTTAGGACCGCCAGAAGTGACACCAGAACCTTCGTAAAGATTCTTGGGGCTGTAGCTAACCCAAAGGGAAGAGCTACAAACTGGTAATGCCTATCTAGGAAGGCGAACCTGAGAAACCGATGATTATCTTTGTGTATCGGAATGTGAAGATAAGCCGTGGCCAACCCGAAGGGAAGAGCCACAAACTGGTAGTGCCTGTCTAGAAAGGCAAACCTGAGAAAACGATGATGATCTTTGTGTATCGGGATGTGAAGATAAGCATCCTTTAAATCCACTGTAGTCATGTATTGACCCTCCTGGATTATAGGTAGGATGGTACGAATAGTCTCCATCTTGAATGATGGGACCCTGAGGAATTTGTTTAAGATCTTGAGATCTAAGATTGGTCTGAAGGTTCCCTCTTTTTTGGGAACCACAAACAGATTTGAATAAAATCCCTGTCCCTGTTCCTCCTTTGGAACTGGATGGATCACTCCCATAACTAGGAGGTCTTGAACACAGTGTAAAAATGCCTCTCTTTATCTGGTTTGCAGATAATTGTGAAAGGTGAAATCTCCCTTTTGGAGGAGAAGCTTTGAAGTCCAGAAGATATCCCTGGGATACAATCTCCAACGCCCAGGGATCCTGGACATCTCTTGCCCAAGCCTGGGCGAAGAGGGAAAGTCTGCCCCCTACTAGATCCGTTACCGGATAGGGGGCCAATCCTTCATGCTGTCTTAGAGGCAGCTGCAGGCTTTTTGGCCTGCTTACCTTTGTTCCAGGTCTGGTTAGGTCTCCAGACCGTCTTGGACTGGGCAAAAGTTCCCTCTTGTTTTGTATTAGAGGAAGTTGATGCCGCACTCGCCTTGAAGTTTCGAAAGGCACTAGAATTTGTCTGTTTTGCCCTTGATTTGGACCTATCCTGAGGAAGGGCATGACCGTTTCCTCCAGTGATATCAGAAATAATCTCCTTCAAACCAGGCCCGAGAATAGGGTTTGCCCCTTGAAGGGAATGTTAAGTAGCTTAGACTTTGAAGTAACGTCAGCTGACCATGATTTAAGCCATAGCGCCCTGCGCGCCTGAATAGCAAAACCAGAATTCTTAGCCGTTAGTTTAGTCAAATGAACAATGGCATCAGAAACAAAAGAATTGGCTAGCTTAAGTGCTCTAAGCTTGTCAAGTATGTCATCCAAAGGGGTCTCTACCTGTAAAGCCTCTTCCAGAGGCTCAAACCAGAAAGCCGCAGCAGCAGTGACTGGGGCAATGCATGCAAGGGGCTGTAGAATAAAACCTTGTTGAATAAACATTTTCTTAAGGTAACCCTCTAACTTTTTATCCATAGGATCTAAGAAAGCACAACTGTCCTCTACAGGGATAGTAGTACGCTTAGCTAGGGTAGAAACTGCTCCCTCCACCTTAGGGACCGTCTGCCATAAGTCCCGTGTGGTGGCATCTATTGGAAACATTTTCTTAAAAATAGGAGGGGGAGAGAACGGCACACCTGGTCTATCCCATTCCTTAGTAATAATTTCTGTAAACCTTTTAGGTATTGGAAAAACATCAGTGCACACCGGCACTGCATAGTATTTATCCAATCTACACAATTTCTCTGGCACTGCAATTGTATCACAGTCATTCAGAGCAGCTAAAACCTCCCTGAGCAACACGCGGAGGTGTTCAAGCTTAAATTTAAATGTTGACATATCAGAATCAGGTTGAATCCTCTTCCCTGAGTCAGAAACATCACCCACAGAAAGAAGCTCTCCTTCCTCAGCTTCTGCATATTGTGAGGGAGTATCAGACATGCTCTGTATTTCTTCTAACTCCAGAGCTGTCTCGCTTTCCTCGTAACCCAGGTAGTTTGGATAATACCGCTGACAGTGTATTATCCATGACTGCCGCCATGTCTTGTAAAGTAAACGCCATGGGCGCACTAGATGTACTTGCCGCCATTTGAGCATGAGTCCCTTGAGCGGGAGTCAAAGGGTCTGACACGTGGGGCGAGTTAGTCGGCATAACTTCCCCCTCGTCAGATTCCTCTGGTGATAACTTTTTAAAGACAGAATATGGTCTTTATTACTTAAAGTGAAATCAGTACATTTGGTACACATTCTAAGAGGGGGTTCCACCATGGCTTCTAAACATAATGAACAAGGAGTTTCCTCTATGTCAGACATGTTTAAACAGACTAGCAATGAGACCAGCAAGCTTGGAAAACACTTTAAAGCAAGTTAACAAGCAAAAAATAAAAACGGTACTGTGCCTTTAAGAAAAATAAAAAAGGTCAGAATTTGAAAAACTGTGAAAAAAGCAGTAAATCAAACGAAATTTTTACAGTGTGTATAATAAGCTAACAGAGCATTGCACCCACTTGCAAATGGATGATTAACCCCTTAGTTCAAAAAACGGATAAAAAAAACGATATAGACGTTTTTTAACAGTCACAACAAACTGCCACAGCTCTGCTATGGCCCTACCTTCCAATACAAACGACTTTGGAAGGCCTAAAAACCCTTCAGAGAGGTCCTATAGCATTCAGGGGACTCCTTCAGGAAAGCTGGATGTCTCAGTCTGTAAAAGTTACTGCGCAATTAAGCACTAAATTAGGCCCCTCTCACTCATGTCTAAACAGTGGAAAGCCTAAGAAAACAGTTTCTAGGCAAATTTAAGCCAGCCATGTGGAAAAAAAACTAGGCCCCAATAAAGTTTTATCACCAAAACATATATAAAAACGTTTAAAAACTTCCAGCAAACGTTTTATATGACAGGAATTGAGATTTTATAAGAGTATTACCTCTGACAGTAAGCATGATACCAGTCGCTATTAAATCACTGTATTCAGGCTTACCTTACATAAATCTGGTATCAGCAGCATTTTCTAGCATTTACATCTCTAGAAATTTTTTTTAACTGCACATACCTCATAGCAGGATAACCTGCACGCCATTCCCCAGCTGAAGTTACCTCTCTCTTCAGTTATGTGTGAGAACAGCAATGGATCTTAGTTACAATCTGCTAAGATCATTAGAGATCACAGGCAGATTCTTCTTCTATTTTCTGCCTGGGACAAAAATAGTACAACTCTGGTACCATTTAAAAATAACAAACTTTTGATTGAAGAAAAAAAACAACTACTTTTCACCACTTCTCTCTTACTACTTCCATGCTTGTCGAGAGTTGCAAGAGAATGACTGGATATGGCAGTTAGGGGAGGAGCTATATAGACAGCTCTGCTGTAGGTGATCCTCTTGCAACTTCCTGTTGGGAAGGAGAATATCACACAAGTAATGGATGATCCGTGGACTGGATACACCTTACAAGAGAAATGTGGGTTTCATATCCCTTTAAGTTGCATTCTGCCTCTTCTGAGTATGGGCAAAAGACTGACTCTAGCATCTACTTAATATAAACAAGCTTATGTTGCTCTAGAACATTTATGACATCAAGCTAGATATGTCTTCCTGTAGAGACCCCAGGTGACAAAAAGTAATGGACACTGCACAAATAAAGTAAAAAGAAAAAAAGTAAAATCCTTTTAAAATTATGTATAATACATATTGCAATGATAAGCCAACAATTAAAGAAACTGTTTTATATCCCTTTAATTGCAAAGGTGCACTACTAAGCAGTCTAAAATGGACTAGATTAGAATGATTTTAAATAAGCGAATAAAACAGTAGCAAACACGAACAGCAAAACCGGCAAGCTCATGTGATGTGAGCCAGCCTTGAAACTGGTAGGGTGCAGTATACTGTACTTCAAACAGGTAGAAACTGAAATCACTCAAGAAAGAAGAAAATATATACAGTGGAGTACAGATGGTCTTCTAGAAGGGGTTTTAACCTGATCCAGAGGTCAAAGGCTATATACCCATCATTATCGAATCTATTTCTATAATTGTATGAAAGAAAATTGTCTAAAGAATGCATTAGCGAACATTAGTGTATGTACATTGTACAAGCAATATATCTAGAATGGCTCAAAGTAACAATAAGAAAAAGGGGAATTTTATTAAAAATTTTGCAAATTTTGAAACTTGTTTAAAGGAAATGAAATAGCAAACAAAACATAACACAAAGTAATTATCAAAACTTTATCTGCTTATTATGTATTCTATTGGTTAATAAAATGTACTTTAGCTTTCAAGAACCATCAGGACCTGCTAAACATAGTTCCAAGTTTTCCTATGTTAGTCATTAACACAGTTACTGCGCAGAAAATCACTTTCTGTGTATTGCAACCTTTTATAATAGACCATTTTTAAACTGTATTTTTAGTTGCTCTCAAAGAAACGCACAGAAATTCACAATACAAAAAAGCAACAGCACTCAAACAAATTGTGCAAAATAAAAAGGTTTATTTCATATCACAACCACTATCGATATTTATTGTGGTTGTGATATAGAATAAACCTTTTTGATATTGCAAGTAACGGTGAGTGTGGCTGCCTTTTCGTATTTTACTTTGAAAACTGTGTGAGGTGTTGTGAAGAACCTCTAGCTGATTTGCATCCACTTGACTCACATTGTGCTGCACAGTTTTTTTGTGTTAATACTCAAAGAAACATCAGGCATCTCAAGCAGAAAAGAAAGTCAAGTTTAGCAAAGTGTGAATTGTTCAAAAGATGTGTATGCCCTAATCACACGTATACTCACACAGCCTCCTCTTTCAGGAGAGCAAGGAACTTGTGAACACGATACTCTGGTTCCATCTGAAAGCAAAAGAGTAACAATATAATTTAGGACAAAATACTTAGACACGGCATGAACACTTTTGCTAAAATACAGATATGCTCTTGCCTCAACTAAACTTGCGTCAAGAGTGAGAATTATTTTAATAAGATGGTATAAGGTAGCAGATTATTTTTTTACAAGTTAGTTTTCTCTGGATTTAAACAACTAGATAGTGTTCATTATCTATTTTATATATTCCTATTTATTCAGTAGTCTAGCTCTTCATCACAAATCCCAACACAGGTTCCAGCTGAAGAGCATGGCTTTTATTTCCTGGGTAGATTTCACGTTATCCATATAACAAACCCCATCAAATTCAGTAATCAAGGGATCTCTACTCACCTGCATAGACATTTCAATTAACATAAGTAGCTTCTTAATTCCAATGTATATACTCTGGGTCTTCGCCTGCTTAGCAATGAAAGCTCTCTCTGTGTCCTTAAAACTGCCAAGAAGCTGCAGAAATTAAAACAAAAAAATGTGGGTGGCCAGAAGAGAATCAGGGACACTGTATAGTGTAAAAAACAATACAATTTATTGGACAAAGAGTTAGAGAAAAATGCCCCACTCTGCCTAATACATTTCTCATTTAAAGGGACATAAACAGTTACAGCAATTATTTTAATAAAAAAAAATATTTTTATCACTTACATTAACGACACATCATGATAAAACACTACATAAAATGTGCATTTTATGAAGTTTATTACCTATTTATTCTTCTTTGTTAGTAGACTCCATAGCTTCTGATAACAGCCCTGCAAAGGGTCTGGTGTCTGTACAGGAAGTGGGCATGTGCTAGCGAGTGTACAGAGACTAGATGTTCATTTACATCTATACTATAATTGCGTTTGTAACGCGTCCGTCGGTGTTGCCAATTGCGCACGCATCCTCAAAGGAATGTTGGTAGTGCAAGGCAGCCAACAGAATGTTGCCTGCGCGTGGAGCCAAAAAAATTCACCTGGATGCAGCAAAGCTGCATTCAGGTGGATTCCGAATTTTCGGAATCTACCGGGATGCAGCAAAGGCAAACGGAGCACTACAAAAACAAAATAAAAAAATAACCGCCCCAATAAAAAAAAATACTGAATACCACCCAATAAAATTATTAACCCCTAAATCCGCCAACATCGCAAACTATCTAATACATCTATTAACCCCTAATACACCAACCCGCCCAGCGCATTTAACCTAATTTACGTATTAACTCCTAAACCGCTAACCCCCACAACGCAAAAAAATAATGAAATGACTAAGCCCCCTAACCTAACACCCCCTAAATTAACCCCTTAATTACATTAAATAAAAACATAATTTATGCTTACCTGATAAATTCCTTTCTTCTGTTGTGTGATCAGTCCACGGGTCATCATTACTTCTGGGATATAACTCCTCCCCAACAGGAAATGCAAGAGGATTCACCCAGCAGAGCTGCATATAGCTCCTCCCCTCTACGTCAGTCCCAGTCATTCGACCAAGAAACAACGAGAAAGGAGTAACCAAGGGTGAAGTGGTGACTGGAGTATAATTTAAAAGATATTTACCTGCCTTAAAACAGGGCGGGCCGTGGACTGATCACACAACAGAAGAAAGGAATTTATCAGGTAAGCATAAATTATGTTTTCTTCTGTTATGTGTGATCAGTCCACGGGTCATCATTACTTCTGGGATACCAATACCAAAGCAAAAGTACACGGATGACGGGAGGGATAGGCAGGCTCATTATACAGAAGGAACCACTGCCTGAAGAACCTTTCTCCCAAAAATAGCCTCCGAAGAAGCAAAAGTGTCAAATTTGTAAAATTTGGAAAAAGTATGAAGCGAAGACCAAGTTGCAGCCTTGCAAATCTGTTCAACAGAGGCCTCATTCTTAAAGGCCCAAGTGGAAGCCACAGCTCTAGTGGAGTGAGCTGTAATTCTTTCAGGAGGCTGCTGTCCAGCAGTCTCATAGGCTAAACGTATTATGCTACGAAGCCAAAAAGAGAGAGAGGTAGCAGAAGCTTTTTGACCTCTCCTCTGTCCAGAGTAAACGACAAACAAGGAAGAAGTTTGGCGAAAATCTTTAGTTGCCTGCAAGTAGAACTTGAGGGCACGAACTACATCCAGATTGTGTAAAAGACGTTCCTTCTTTGAAGAAGGATTTGGACACAAGGATGGGACAACAATCTCTTGATTGATGTTCCTGTTAGTGACTACCTTAGGTAAGAACCCAGGTTTAGTACGCAGAACTACCTTGTCTGAGTGAAAAATCAGATAAGGGGAATCACAATGTAAGGCTGATAACTCAGAGACTCTTCGAGCCGAGGAAATAGCCATTAAAAACAGAACTTTCCAAGATAACATTTTTATATCAATGGAATGAAGGGGTTCAAACGGAACACCCTGTAAAACGTTAAGAACTAAGTTTAAACTCCATGGTGGAGCAACAGCTTTAAACACAGGCTTGATCCTAGCTAAAGCCTGACAAAAGGACTGGACGTCTGGATTTTCTGACAGACGTCTGTGTAACAAGATGGACAGAGCTGAAATCTGTCCCTTTAATGAACTAGCTGATAAACCCTTTTCTAAACCTTCTTGTAGAAAAGACAATATCCTAGCGATCCTAACCTTACTCCAGGAGTAACCTTTGGATTCGCACCAGTATAGGTATTTCCGCCATATTTTATGGTAAATCCTTCTGGTAACAGGCTTCCTAGCCTGAATCAGGGTATCAATAACCGACTCAGAAAAACCACGTTTTGATAAAATCAAGCGTTCAATTTCCAAGCAGTCAGCTTCAGAGAAGTTAGATTTTGATGTTTGAATGGACCCTGTATCAGAAGGTCCTGTCTCAGAGGTAGAGACCAAGGCGGACAGGATGACATGTCCACTAGATCTGCATACCAAGTCCTGCGTGGCCAAGCAGGTGCTATTAGAATTACTGATGCTCTCTCCTGTTTGATTTTGGCAATCAATCGAGGAAGCAGCGGGAAGGGTGGAAACACATAAGCCATCCTGAAGTTCCAAGGTGCTGTCAAAGCATCTATCAGAACTGCTCCCGGATCCCTGGATCTGGACCCGTAGCGAGGAAGTTTGGCGTTCTGGCGAGACGCCATGAGATCTATCTCTGGTTTGCCCCAACGTCGAAGTATTTGGGCAAAGACCTCCGGATGAAGTTCCCACTCCCCCGGATGAAGAGTCTGGCGACTCAAGAAATCCGCCTCCCAGTTCTCCACTCCCGGGATGTGGATTGCTGACAGGTGGCAAGAGTGAGACTCTGCCCAGCGAATTATCTTTGATACTTCCATCATTGCTAGGGAGCTTCTTGTCCCTCCCTGATGGTTGATGTAAGCTACAGTCGTGATGTTGTCCGACTGAAACCTGATGAACCCCCGAGTTATTAACTGGGGCCAAGCCAGAAGGGCATTGAGAACTGCTCTCAATTCCAGAATGTTTATTGGAAGGAGACTCTCCTCCTGATTCCATAGTCCCTGAGCCTTCAGAGAATTCCAGACAGCGCCCCAACCTAGTAGGCTGGCGTCTGTTGTTACAATTGTCCAGTCTGGCCTGCTGAATGGCATTCCCCTGGACAGGTGTGGCCGATGAAGCCACCATAGAAGAGAATTTCTGGTCTCTTGATTCAGATTCAAAGTAGGGGACAAATCTGAGTAATCCCCATTCCACTGACTTAGCATGCATAGTTGCAGCGGTCTGAGGTGTAGGCGTGCAAAAGGTACTATGTCCATTGCCGCTACCATTAAGCCGATCACCTCCATGCATTGAGCTACTGACGGGTGTTGAATGGAATGAAGGACGCGGCATGCATTTTGAAGTTTTGTTAACCTGTCTTCTGTCAGGTAAAACTTCATTTCTACAGAATCTATAAGAGTCCCCAAGAATGGAACTCTTGTGAGAGGAAAGAGAGAACTCTTCTTTTCGTTCACTTTCCATCCATGCGACCTTAGAAATGCCAGAACTAACTCTGTATGAGACTTGGCAGTTTGAAAGCTTGAAGCTTGTATTAGAATGTCGTCTAGGTACGGAGCTACCGAAATCCCTCGCGGTCTTAGTACCGCTAGAAGGGCACCCAGAACCTTTGTGAAGATTCTTGGAGCCGTAGCCAATCCGAATGGAAGAGCTACAAACTGGTAGTGCCTGTCTAAGAAGGCAAACCTTAGATACCGGTGATGATCTTTGTGGATCGGTATGTGAAGGTAAGCATCCTTTAAATCCACTGTGGTCATGTACTGACCCTCTTGGATCATGGGTAAAATAGTCCGAATAGTTTCCATTTTGAACGATGGAACTCTTAGTAATTTGTTTAGAGTCTTTAAATCTAAGATTGGCCTGAAAGTTCCCTCTTTTTTGGGAACCACAAACAGGTTTGAGTAGAACCCTTGTCCTTGTTCCGACCACGGAACCGGATGGATCACTCCCATTGTTAACAGATCTTGTACGCAGCGTAGAAACGCTTCTTTCTTTATCTGGTTTGTTGACAACCTTGACAGATGAAATCTCCCTCTTGGGGGAGATAATTTGAAGTCTAGAAGGTATCCCTGAGATATGATCTCTAGTGCCCAGGGATCCTGAACATCTCTTGCCCAGGCCTGGGCGAAGAGAGAGAGTCTGCCCCCTACTAGATCCGGTCCCGGATCGGGGGTTCTCGGTTCATGCTGTCTTTGGGGCAGCAGCAGGTTTCCTGGCCTGCTTGCTTTTGTTCCAGGACTGGTTAGGCTTCCAGCCTTGCCTGTAACGAGCAACAGCTCCTTCCTGTTTTGGTGCAGTGGAGGTTGATGCTGCTCCTGTTTTGAAATTCCGAAAGGGACGAAAATTAGACTGTCTAGCCTTAGCTTTGGCCTTGTCTTGAGGTAGGGCGTGGCCCTTACCTCCCGTAATGTCAGCGATAATTTCTTTCAAACCGGGCCCGAATAAGGACTGCCCCTTGAAAGGTATATTAAGTAATTTGGACTTAGAAGTAACATCAGCTGACCAGGATTTTAGCCACAGTGCCCTGCGTGCCTGTATGGCGAATCCTGAGTTCTTAGCCGTAAGTTTGGTTAAATGTACTACGGCCTCCGAAATGAAAGAATTAGCTAGTTTAAGGACTCTAAGCCTGTCCGTAATGTCGTCTAGCGTAGAGGAACTAAGGTTCTCTTCAAGCGACTCAATCCAAAATGCTGCCGCAGCCGTAATCGGCGCGATACATGCAAGGGGTTGTAATATAAAACCTTGTTGAACAAACATTTTCTTAAGGTAACCCTCTAATTTTTTATCCATTGGATCTGAGAAAGCACAGCTATCCTCCACCGGGATAGTGGTACGCTTAGCTAAAGTAGAAACTGCTCCCTCCACCTTGGGGACCGTTTGCCATAAGTCCCGAGTGGTGGCGTCTATTGGAAACATCTTTCTAAATATTGGAGGGGGTGAGAACGGCACACCGGGTCTATCCCACTCCTTAGTAACAATTTCAGTTAGTCTCTTAGGTATAGGAAAAACGTCAGTACTCGCCGGTACCGCAAAGTATTTATCCAACCTACACAGTTTCTCTGGTATTGCAACAGTGTTACAATCGTTGAGAGCTGCTAAGACCTCCCCTAGTAGTACACGGAGGTTCTCCAATTTAAATTTAAAATTTGAAATATCTGAGTCCAATCTGTTTGGATCAGAACCGTCACCCACAGAATGAAGCTCTCCGTCCTCATGCTCTGCGAGCTGTGACGCAGTATCAGACATGGCCCTAGCATTGTCAGCGCACTCTGTTCTCACCCCAGAGTGATCACGCTTGCCTCTTAGTTCAGGTAATTTAGACAAAACTTCAGTCATAACAGTAGCCATATCTTGTAATGTTATCTGTAATGGCCGCCCAGATGTACTAGGCGCCAAAATATCACGCACCTCCCGGGCGGGAGATGCAGGTACTGTCGCGTGAGGCGAGTTAGTCGGCATAACTCTCCCCTCGCTGTTTGGTGAAATTTGTTCACATTGTACAGATTGACTTTTATTTAAAGTAGCATCAATACAGTTAGTACATAAATTTCTATTGGGCTCCACCTTGGCATTGGAACAAATGACACAGATATCTTCCTCTGAGTCAGACATGTTTAACACACTAGCAAAAAACTTACAACTTGGTTATAATCTTTTTTAGCAAAAAACGTACTGTGCCTCAAAGAGGTACTAACGATTAAATGACAGTTGAAATAATGAACTGAAAAACAGTTATTGCATCAAATTTTAAAACAACACAACTTTTAGCAAAGGTTTGTTCCCATTAGTAAAAAACAACACTAATTAAATTTGTACATAAGAAAACAAAACAACGTTTTTTTATACACAGTCACTATAAGAATTCTCACAGCTCTGCTGAGAGAATTTACCTCCCTTCAAAGAAGTTTGAAGACCCCTGAGATCTGTCAGAAATGAACCGGATCATGCAGGACATATAAAAGTAGCTGACTGGAATTTTTTGATGCGTAGCAAAGAGCGCCAAAAACGGCCCCTCCCTCTCCCACACAGCAGTGAAGAGAAACGAAACTGTCACAATTAAAGCAAAAAACTGCCAAGTGGAAAATAATGCCCAAACATTTATTCACACAGTACCTCAGCAATGTAAACGATTCTACATTCCAGCAAAAACGTTTAACATGAGAATAGTTATTAAAAGGATTAGTGACCTTAACACAGTAGTTCCGGTGAAATACCATCCCCAGAATACTGAAGTGTATACATACATGTCATTTTAACGGTATGGCAGGCTTTTCTCATCAATTCCATTCAGAAAATAAAAACTGCCACATACCTCAATGCAGATTCATCTGCCCGCTGTCCCCTGATCTGAAGCCTTTACCTCCCTCAGATGGTCGAGAACAGCAATATGATCTTAACGACTCCGGTTAAAATCATAGTAAAAAATCTCTGTCAGATTCTTCCTCAAACTCTGCCAGAGAAGTAATAACACGCTCCGGTGCTATTTTAAAATAACAAACTTTTGATTGAAGTCATAAAAACTAAGTATAATCACCATAGTCCTCTCACACATCCTATCTAGTCGTTGGGTGCAAGAGAATGACTGGGACTGACGTAGAGGGGAGGAGCTATATGCAGCTCTGCTGGGTGAATCCTCTTGCATTTCCTGTTGGGGAGGAGTTATATCCCAGAAGTAATGATGACCCGTGGACTGATCACACATAACAGAAGAAAACTACATTACAATTAAAATAATAATAAAAAATTACATTACATTAATCTAAAATTACAGAAAATAAAAAAGTCTAACATTACAAAAAAATAATAAACAACACTATCCAAAATACAAAAATTAAACATAATCCCTATGAAAATAAAAAAGCCCCCCAAATTAAAAACACCCCCTAAACTAACAATGAACTACCAATAGCCCTTAAAAGGGCTTTTTGTAGGGCATTGCCCTAAAGAAATCAGCTCTTTTACATTAAAAATAAACAAAGTCCCCCTAACAGTAAAAACCCCCCAAAATAAAAAAAACCTAACACTAATAAACCTAAACTACCCACTGCCCTAAAGGGGCATTTGTATGGGCATTGCCCTTAAAAGGGCATTCAGCTCTTTTTGAAATTGCCAAATGAACCCTAATCTAAAAAAACAAAACCCCCCCAAAAAAAACAAAAAAACCTAACACTAAAGCCCCAAATAGGTGCTCACTGTTTCAGAAGTCCAGCGGAGAAGGTCTTCTTCCAGATGGGTCCATCATCTTCATCCACAGCGAAGGCGGCACGGAGGTCCGGAGCAGTCTTCCTAGATGTGGCAATCCTCGGCGGTGGTCATCTGTGGCGGCGTCAGCAGTGGTCCTCGGCGGCATGGAGGCTCCTCTTCATCCGATGTCCGTTGTATACTGAATATTGAATGCAAGGTACCGCAATCAATTTGGGGTACCTTGCATTCCTATTGGCTGAATTTTTCAAAACAGCCAATAGGTTTAGAGCTACTGAAATCTTATTTGCTGCTCAAATCAGCCAATAAAATTTCAGTAACGCTCATCCTATTGGCTGATTTTGAAATAGGATGAGAGCTACGGAAATCTTATTGACTGATTTGAACAGCCATTTCAAAATCAGCCAATAGGATGAGCGTTACTGAAATTTTATTGGCTGATTTGAGCAGCAAATAAGATTTCAGTAGCTCTAAATCTATTGGCCGTTTTGAAAAATGAATCCAATAGGAATGCAAGGTACCCCAAATTGATTGCGGTACCTTGCATTCAATATTCAGTATACGACGAACATCATATGAAGAGGAGCCTCCATGCCGCTGATGGACCCGCCAGGAAGAAGACCTTTGCTGGACTTCTGAAACCGTGAGTGCCTATTTCGGGCTTTAGTGTTAGTTTTTTTTTAATTTTGGGGAGGTTTTTGTTTTATTTAAGACTAGGGTTCATTGGGCAATTTCAAAAATAGCTGAATGTCATTTTAAGGGCAATGCCTATACAAATTCTCCTTTAGGGGCAATGGGTAGTTTAGGTTTATTAGTGTTAGGTTTTTTTATTTTGGGGGTGGGGGTGTTTACTGTTAGGGGGAATTTGTTTATTTTTAATGTAAAATAGCCGATTTCTTTAGGGCAATGCCCTACAAAAAGCCATTTTAAGGGCTATTGGTAGTTTAGTATTAGATTAGGGGGTGTTTTTATTTTGGGGGGATTTTTTATTTTTATAGGGGTATTAATTTAGGTTTAATTTCATTATTTTGGATAGCTTTGTTTATTTTTTGTAGCTTGCGGGGTTGCATTTTTAACACATAGACTGCCCTCTGGGCAGGCTTATCTGTGTGTGTGTGTGTGTGTGTGTGTGTGTGTGTGTGTGTGTATGTATGTATATATATATATATATATATATATATATATATACACATACACACATATACACACATCCATACACACACACAGTATCTCACAAAAGGGAGTACACTCCTCACATTTTTGTAAATATTTTATTATATCTTTTCATGTGACAAAATAATACTTTGTTACAATGAAAAGTAGTGAGTGTACAGCCTATATAACAGTGTAAATTTGCTGTCCCCTCAAAATAACTTAACACACAGCCATTAATGTCTAAACCGTTGGCAACAAAAGTGAGTACAGCCCTAAGTGGAAATGTCCAAATTGGGCCCAATTAGCCATTTTTCCTCCCCGGTGTCATGTGACTCGTTGGTGTTACAAGGTCTCAGGTGTGAATGGAGAGCAGGTGTGTTAAATTTGGTGTTATCGCTCTCACACTCTCTTATACTGGTCACTGGAAGGTCAACATGGCACCTCATGGCAAAGAATTCTCTGAGGATCTGAAAAAAAAGAATGGCGTAGGCTATAAGAAGATTGCCAAGACCCTGAAACCGAGCTGCAGCATGGTGGGAAAGACCATACAGCGGTTTCACAGGACAAGTTCCACTCAGAACAGGCCTCGCCATGGTCAACCAAAGAAGTTGAGTGCATGTGCTTATCTTTGGGTGCAGGTTATCTTTGGGAAATAGACGTATGAGTGCTGCCAGCATTGCTGCAGAGGTTGAAGGGGTGGGGGTCAGCCTGTCAGTGCTCAGATCATACGCCGCAGACTGCATCAAATTGGTCTGCATGGCTGTTGTCCCAGAAGGAAGCGCTTGCACAAGAAAGCCCGCAAACAGTTTGCTGAAGACAAGCAGACTAAGGACATGGATTACTGGAACTATGTCTTGTGGTCCAATGAGACCAAGATAAACTTATTTGGTTCAGATGGTGTCAAGCGTGTATGGCGGCAACCAGGTGAGGAGTACAAAGACAGGTGTGTCTTGCCTACAGTCAAGCATGGTGGTGGGAGTGTCATGGTCTGTGCCTGCATGAGTGCTGCCGGCACTTGGGAGCTACAGTTAATTGAGGGAACCATAAATACCAACATGTACTGTGACATACTAAAGCAGAGAATGATCTCCTCCCTTCAGAGACTGGGCCGCAGGGCAGTATTCCAACATGATAACAACCCCAAACACACCTCCAAGATGACCACTGCCTTGCTAAAAAAGCTGAGGGTAAAGGTGATGGACTGGCCAAGCATGTCTCCAGACCTAAACCCTATGGAGCATCTGTGGGGCATCCTCAAACGGAAGGTGTGGGAGCGCAAGGTCTCTAACATCCACTAGCTCTGTGATGTCGTCATGGAGGAGTGGAAGAGGACTCCAGTGGCAACCTGTGAAGCTCTGGTGAACTCCATGCCCAAGAGGGTTAAGGAAGTGCTGGGAAATAATGGTGGTCACGCAAAATATTGACACTTTAAGCCCAATTTGGACATTTCCACTTAGGGGTATACTCACTTTTGTTGCCAACAGTTTAGACATTAATGGCTGTGTGTTGAGTTATTTTGAAGGGACAGCAAATTTACACTGTTATACAGGCAGTACACTCACTATTTTACATTGTAGCAAAGTGTCATTTCTCCAGTGTTGTCACATGAAAATATATAATAAAATATTTTACAAAAATGTGAGGGGTGTACTCACTTTTGTGAGATACTGTATGTATGTGTGTGTATATATATATATATATATATATATATATATATATATATATATATATATATATATATATATATATTTATTATATATATCCACAAGGTTTATTATAATGTACAAAATGGGCTGCTTCATTCTTGGGTTTTCTCTGTATAATGAGACTACCTGGCTTTATATATACTTGAGTGGGTGCTTTAACCAATGGAAGATGGTTAGTTTCTATACTTTTACAGAAAAACAGAAAAAAAAAGAGTTTAAACACATCTTTGGGAGTGCAGCCAATGAGACCAAATAGATACACAAAACAGGCAATATTGGCACACATCCACTTGCAAATAAACAAAATATTTTTAAATGCGGCAAAAATCACCAATGCTTTTATAATAACATTGGGATCTTAGTCACGCAATAGCCAGTCACCAGAATATGGCCATACTGTGCGACTAAAATCACAATTTTAATATAAAGGCATAGGTAATTTTTGCAGTATTTAAACATGTTTTGTGAAAACAGGTAAATATATATATATATATATATATACACACACACACATATATATATATATATATATATATACACACATACACTTTATATGGTGTATTCTTTGCTCTCATGTAATGTAATACTGGACTGAGGACATTTGGTCTGGCCTGCTTTTTGGAGTTAAATTATCACGTCCCAATTGTTCTGTATTATCTATAAACAAACTTGTTCAATAATTTATTTGTGCAGCAAAATGCCTTAAACCAATATAAATTCCCATTGCTTTGATTAATAGCACTTACTAGGGGCTGAGGATCTTTGCTATCTTCTTCTTATTCCTTCGTTCATTAGTGTGCTCACAAGCACAATGTCTAAATTGTGAAGAGGCAAATCTTTGGTGGAAAACCCGTAACCAAACCTGAGATTCCTTTACTTTCCCGAGGTCAAGAAAGAGTCTTGGAGTAAACAAAGGAAATGGAATGAAGGGAAGAGTATTCCACAAGGAGAAGTAATAGCATGAACCAAAGTATTTATTTGTGCAGCAAAATGCCTTAAACCAATATAAATTCCCATTGCTTTGATCAATAGCACTTACTAGGGGCTGAGGATCTTTGCTATCTTCTTCTTATTCCTTCGTTCATTAGTGTGCTCACAAGCACAATGTCTAAATTGTGAAGAGGCAAATCTTTGGTGGAAAGCCTGTAACCAAACCTGAGATTCCTTTACTTTCCCGAGGTCAAGAAAGAGGCTTGGAGTAAACAAAGGAAATGGAATGAAGGGAAGAGTATTCCACAAGGAGAAGTAATAGCATGAACCAAAGTAGTTGTCAAGAGAGCAAACTGATTTAAAGTCCTGTTGACTGGAACATGTTCTGTACTTAGATAAATTAAATGATCAATAGTTATCTTTAATGGATTCAGGGGGTATATATGAGGTTGACATCAAAGGGAAAAGACAGCAAATGTAACTTTAACATACACTGGTCAACCCCACAACATTACTCATTATGAACCAAGGAATCCAAGAGGATGTTTACTGTTTTGTGGATGCTATTAGAGGTTAGGGTTAAAAAGGTTCTATGGTACTCAGTTCATTGGAGTTGTTAAAGGGAGCTTACCAGTGTATCTATAAGGGCATTCATTCTTGGGGAGGACACCTAAGAAGATTGAGCAGACTGGGGAATAGGATAACCGGAGAGAGCATTTGCCAGGGATTTACCAGCCCCCAATAATTAATGATAAAGTGGTTTGAACTGACTAAAAGCCTTTTCAAAGTGGTTAGCAAGGAACATTCTGGATCTCACATGGAATTACACACTACACTGAAAGGAAGGAAGGAATCATCTTTGCATCTCCTTTCTCTGTTGAAAATGGATAACTTTAGAAAGCTGTCCTTGTAGAACTCATATCTTTATATATTGGCCACAAGTGAGTTGCTTAATTCTCCATGTGATATTATAAGTAGAAATGGTTTGAAAAAGGGTATCTGTGCCAGTTCCTTTTTTATACTCAAAAACAAAAGTTTAAACACAAAACTTTCTAAAATGCAGTCATCTATCACTGTTATAATTTAACACCTTAATGTTTTCTGCCTTTCACTAACAGGTATGTAGCAATTCAAACACCACTAAAACAGATCTTCAATTAGTACCTCAATCCACTGGATGCCTGTGCTATTCTTTTGAGACACTATGTTCTCTCTGAGGCATTCGCTTGTTGCTTTCTAGCAATTATTATCTATCAGTTAAATTAATGTAATTGAGAACATAACCTAATAACCCTGGGGATTATTATTTCAATTTACTTGATTCATTTCCTACCTGCAGAGGGATAAAATGATTTAGTTCTAAGACTAGAAACCATATATGAACGGCACAACTGCATTTTAGATGTTCTTATTCATGCACATGAAGACAAAATAGAAATGTAGGACATTTGTTTCACTGGATAATAAATATGCATAGCTGGTGAATTAAAATTCAGGATAATATCGTTTGGAAACTCTCTAATGTTGCACTAAATCTCTGCATGTACTACAAAATATAACCCCCCGCCCCCAGTAGAGAATACAATACTAATAACTTATCTATTACAATAAATGTACTGTACATCCTTCTAGAAAACAAAATGTTTTCCCTTACCTGGAATAAAACCCCAAAACAAATGTGTACTCTCTTATCAAACTATTAGAATTTTTTGTTCTAGTATGAAATTAATGCAGAAAAATATTTACTTTCAGAAGAACATGCAATGTATTATAGCTCCCTGATGCTTCCATTCTTTTCTTCAAGGATATGCTAAATTCAATGACAATTAACACACAAAAAAGTTATTCTATACAATTTGCCATGTGAAACTAAAAATCTAAACAGTTTTAACCTTAAAGGGACATTCCAGACAAAATATAAATGCACATAAATTACATCTTTGAATAGAAACATATTTGCAATATACATGTATTGGCAAAAAAATTCTAGTAAAAGTTATCACTGTTTTAGTGTTAATATTTTTCTCTGCACGTGCATGTGAAGCATAGCTAGATATTCTCAGTGCACCATCATTTTAAAAACCGCAGCTGCTCGGAGCACCAGTGGGGCTTGTATCATGTCAGCAATTAACAAATTGAGTCATTACCAGATAGTACACGAACCTTCGGCTCTCTGAGAAAGTGCTATGTTTAAAATGCTGTTGCATTTTTGCTAATACATGGAGATTTCAATTTTGACTGGAATGTCCCTTTAACTAAATACAAAGAAGATGGTATGAATATTTGCGTGTACTTTGATACAAGCATAAAGAGAATGTGATGCAGAAATTAAGGACAATATCCTTACAAAGTTATGATGTAAAAATTTGTTTTTAATAAACATGCGCAACTTTGTAATTAAAGTTGATAAACTTAAGCTATTCTGTAAACACCATTTGTAATAAAAAAGTAAATGAAGGGCACTTTCTTTCAGCAAAATTATTGAAGACGCTAAAATATAGAAATACATTACCTTTTCATTTTCTTATACATTCCGCCGTTCCTCCAAAGCATAGTTTTTTTTTCTGTGTAAAATGACGAATCACAATGTAAGCTGAAGGGGGCAAGTTACTATTGGCTACAGAGCGATTCATCATTTTACACAGAAAAAGATTTTGCGAATGTATAAGAAAATGAAAAGGTAATTATATATTTTAGCATCTACAATGATTTTGCTGAATGAAAGGGCCCTTCATTTACTTTTTTATTACAAATAGTGTTGACAGAATAGCTTAAAAAGACAGTCAACAACAAAATTATTGTTGTTTAAAAAGATAATGTTTTTCTACTCATTCGCCCAGCTCTGCACAGCGAACATTGTTATAAATATACTTTATAACATTTAAACCTCTATATTTCTGCCTGTTTCTAAGCCACTACAGACAGCCTCTTATTACATGCATTTTATTAGCTTTTCATACAAGACACTGCTAAGTCATGTGGGCCATATAGATATCATTGTGCTCTTTCCTGTGGAGTTGTGGCCGACACTGCACTAATTGGCTAAAATGCAAGTCAATAGATAATAAATAACCATGTGATCAGGGGGTTGTGATAACAGGTTTAGATACAAGGTAACAAAACTGTGGAATGGGTAATACAGGGATTATCTATCTTTTTACACAACATACATTTTGGAGTTGACTGTCCATTTAAGTTTACAATCACTTTAATTACTGTTCAATCAAGGTAGCATGATTGACCAGTTATTATCAATCTAGTTTTTGTAAAACAGGGATAACTATAAAGCTGGGATAGACATTGAAACAATATTAATGAATCCTTTGTAAGTCACTTC
Organism: Bombina bombina; assembly: GCF_027579735.1. NCBI lineage: Eukaryota > Metazoa > Chordata > Amphibia > Anura > Bombinatoridae > Bombina > Bombina bombina. The sequence goes on along the minus strand of NC_069499.1, from coordinate 1,175,728,349 downwards.
CTTTATTCCCATAATTGAATGAATGCATGTGCAAATAAGTCTAGTTAATTCCCAGAGAAAAGTGCATGAGTAAATTGCAATGTGGTGGCTCGAGATAGGTCAAAAATAATTTTTAAATAGGTTTAAAGTGTCCCCAATGTGAGACAAAGTGTGTTTTTGTGACCAGAACGCATTTCGAAAATGTTTTAAACAGGTTTTACATATTGGTTGAAATTCATAAACCCAGACAAGCAACATGACACGCCAGCAGTGTGAAGTACTAAAAATTACTTTATTATTCTTTGATTATTATTATATGTTATTAAACTTTTAACTTTTGTGATCCTGATTGTGTGATTATATTAAACTGTGGGTTAATGCTAAAGGCAGATTTAGCCCTATTAATAAACAAAATTTATGCTTAACTGATCAATTAATTTCTTTCATCATTGTGAGAGTCCAGGAGTCATAAGGTGTGGAAAATAAAAATAAAAATCCCCTCCTGACCACTAGGAGGAGGCAAAAGACACTAACACACTAGAGCTTTAAATCCCTTCCACTTCCCATGATCCTCAGTCATACATATAGCCAAGTAGATGAGGGAAAAAAGGAAAGAAAAAGTGGGGTAAAGAAGGGCAAAAACATAATTTATGCTTACCTGATAAATTTATTTCTCTTGTAGTGTATTCAGTCCACGGGTCATCCATTACTTATGGGATATATTCCCTTCCCAACAGGAAGTTGCAAGAGGATCACCCAAGCAGAGCTGCTATATAGCTCCTCCCCTCACATGTCATATCCAGTCATTCAACCGAAACAAGACAAGAAAGGAGAAACTATAGGGTGCAGTGGTGACTGGAGTTTTAATTAAAATTTAGATCTGCCTCAAAAAGACAGGGCGGGCCGTGGACTGAATACACTACAAGAGAAATAAATTTATCAGGTAAGCATAAATTATGTTTTCTCTTGTTAAGTGTATTCAGTCCACGGGTCATCCATTACTTATGGGATACCAATACCAAAGCTAAAGTACACGGATGATGGGAGGGACCAGGCAGGAAATTTAAACGGAAGGAACCACAGCCTGTAGAACCTTTCTCCCAAAAACAGCCTCCGAAGAAGCAAAAGAGTCAAATTTGTAAAATTTTGAAAAGGTATGAAGCGAAGACCAAGTCGCAGCCTTGCAAATCTGTTCAACAGAGGCCTCATTCTTAAAGGCCCAGGTGGAAGCCACAGCTCTAGTGGAATGAGCTGTAATTCTTTCAGGGGGCTGCTGTCCAGCTGTCTCAAAGGCTAAACGTATTATGCTATGAAGCCAAAAGGAGAGAGAGGTAGCCGAAGCTTTTTGACCTCTCCTCTGTCCAGACTAAACGACAAACAGGGAAGAAGTTTGACGAAAATCTTTAGTTGCCGGTCAATAGAACTTCAGGGCACGGACTACGTCCAGATTATGCAAAAGTCTTTCCTTCTTTGAAGAAGGGTTAGGACATAATGATGGAACAACAATATCTTGATTGATGTTGCTGTTAGAAACTACCTTAGGTAAGAACCCAGGTTTAGTACGCAGAACTACCTTGTCTGAATGGAAAATCAGATAAGGAGAATCACAATGTAAGGCAGATAACTCAGAGACTCTTCGAGCCGAGGAAATAGCCATCAAAAACAGAACTTTCCAAGATAACCGCTTAATATCAATGGAATGAAGGGGTTCAAACGGAACACCTTGAAGAACTTTAAGAACTAAGTTTAAGCTCCACGGCGGAGCAACAGTCTTAAACACAGGCTTAATCCTAGCCAAAGCCTGACAAAAAGCCTGAACGTCTGGAACCTCTGCCAGACGTTTGTGTAAAAGAATAGACAGAGCAGAAATCTGTCCCTTTAACGAACTAGCAGATAAGCCCTTTTCTAAACCCTCTTGTAGAAAAGACAATATCCTAGGAATCCTAACCTTACTCCATGAGTAACTCTTGGATTCACACCAATACAAGTATTTACGCCATATCTTATGGTAAATTTTTCTGGTAACAGGTTTCCGAGCCTGTATTAAGGTATCAATAACCGACTCCGAGAAGCCACGCTTTGATAGAATCAAGCGTTCAATCTCCATGCAGTCAGTCTCAGAGAAATTAGATTTGGATGATTGAAAGGACCCTGAATTAGAAGGTCCTGCCTCAGAGGCAGAGACCATGGTGGACAGGACGACATGTCCACTAGGTCTGCATACCAGGTCCTGCGTGGCCACGCAGGCGCTATCAGAATCACCGATGCTCTCTCCTGTTTGATCTTGGCAATCAGTCGAGGAAGCAGCGGAAATGGTGGAAACACATAAGCCATGTTGAAAACCCAAGGGGCTGCTAGAGCATCTATCAGCGCCGCTCCTGGGTCCCTGGACCTGGATCCGTAACAAGGAAGTTTGGTGTTCTGGCGAGACGCCATGAGATCCAGTTCCGGTTTGCCCCAACGACGAATCAGTTGAGCGAAGACCTCCGGATGAAGTTCCCACTCCCCCGGATGAAAAGTCTGGCGACTTAGAAAGTCCGCCTCCCAGTTCTCCACGCCTGGGATGTAGATCGCTGACAGGTGGCAAGAGTGAGACTCTGCCCAGCGAATTATCTTTGAGACTTCTAACATCGCTAGGGAACTCCTGGTGATGTTGTCCGACTGAAATCTGATGAACCTCAGTGTTGCTAACTGAGGCCAAGCTAGAAGAGCATTGAATATTGCTCTTAATTCCAGAATATTTATTGGGAGGAGTTTTTCCTCCTGAGTCCACGATCCCTGAGCCTTCAGGGAGTTCCAGACTGCGCCCCAACCTAGCAGGCTGGCATCTGTTGGTACAATAGTCCAATCTGGACTGCGAAAGGTCATCCCTTTGGACAGATGGACCCGAGAAAGCCACCAGAGAAGAGAATCTCTGGTCTCTTGATCCAGATTTAGTAGAGGGGACAAATCTGAGTAATCCCCATTCCACTGACTTAGCATGCATAATTGCAGCGGTCTGAGATGCAGGCGCGCAAATGGCACTATGTCCATTGCCGCTACCATTAAGCAGATTACTTCCATGCACTGAGCTACTGACGGGCGTGGAATGGAATGAAGGACACGGCAAGCATTTAGAAGCTTTAATAACCTGGACTCCGTCAGGTAAATTTTCATCTCTACAGAATCTATAAGAGTCCCTAGGAAAGGAACCCTTGTGAGTGGTAATAGAGAACTCTTTTCCACGTTCACCTTCCACACATGCGACCTCAGAAATGCCAGAACTCTCTCTGTATGAGACTTGGCAATTTGAAAACTTGACGCTTGTATCAGAATGTCGTCTAGGTACGGAGCCACCGCTATGCCTCGCGGTCTTAGCACCGCCAGAAGTGAGCCCAGAACCTTTGTAAAAATTCTCGGGGCCGTAGCCAACCCGAAGGGAAGAGCTACAAACTGGTAATGCCTGTCTAGAAAGGCAAATCTTAGGTACCGATAATGATCTTTGTGAATCGGTATGTGAAGGTAGGCATCCTTTAAGTCCACTGTGGTCATATACTGACCCTCTTGGATCATGGGTAGGATGGTTCGAATAGTTTCCATTTTGAATGATGGAACTCTTAGGAATTTGTTTAAGATCTTTAGATCCAAGATTGGTCTGAAGGTTCCCTCTTTCTTGGGAACCACAAACAGATTTGAGTAAAATCCTTGCCCTTGTTCCGTCCGCGGAACTGGATGGATCACCCCCATTACTAGGAGGTCTTGTACACAGCGTAGAAATGCCTCTTTCTTTATTTGGTTTGCTGATAACCTTGAAAGATGAAATCTCCCTTGTGGAGGAGAAGCTTTGAAGTCCAGAAGATATCCCTGAGATATGATCTCCAACGCCAAGTGATCCTGGACATCTCTTGCCCAAGCCTGGGCGAAGAGAGAAAGTCTGCCCCCCACTAGATCCGTTTCCGGATAGGGGGCCCTCTCTTCATGCTGTCTTAGGGGCAGAAGTAGGCTTTCTGTTCCAGGACTGGTTAGCTTTCCAACCCTGTCTGTAACGAGCAACAGTTCCTTCCTGTTTTGGAGCAGAGGAAGTTGATGCTGCTCCTGCCTTGAAGTTACGAAAGGCACGAAAATTAGACTGTTTGGCCTTTGATTACTCAAACCAGAATGCCGCAGCAGCAGTGACAGGCGCAATGCATGCAAGGGGCTGTAAGATAAAACCTTGTTGAACAAACATTTTCTTAAGGTAACCTAATTTTTTATCCATTGGATCCGAAAAAGCACAACTATCCTCCACCGGGATAGTGGTACGCTTAGCTAAAGTAGAAACTGCTCCCTCCACCTTAGGGACCGTCTGTCATAAGTCTCGTGTGGTGGCGTCTATTGGAAACATTTTCCTAAATATCGGAGGAGGGGAAAAGGGCACACCGGGTCTATCCCACTCCTTGCTAATAATCTCTGTAAGCCTTTTAGGTATAGGAAAAACGTCAGTACACACCGGCACCGCATAGTATCTATCCAGCCTACATAATTTCTCTGGAATTGCAACCGTGTTACAATTATTCAGAGCCGCTAATACCTCCCCTAGCAATACACGGAGGTTCTCAAGCTAAAATTTAAAATTAGAAATCTCTGAATCCGGTCTCCCTGGATCAGATCCGTCACCCACAGAATGAAGCTCTCCGTCCTCATGTTCTGCATATTGTGACGCAGTATCAGACATGGCTCTCACATCATCAGCGCGCTCTGTCCTTAACCCAGAGCTATCGCGCTTGCCTCTTAATTCTGGCAATTTAGATAATACTTCTGTCATAACAGTAGCCATGTCTTGCAAAGTGATTTGTATGGGCCTCTCTGATGTACTTGGCGCCACAATATCACGCGCCTCCTGAGCGGGAGGCGAAGGTACTGACACGTGAGGAGAGTTAGTCGGCATAACTTCCCCCTCGTTGTCTGGTGATAATTTCTTTACAGATAAAGACTGACTTTTATTTAAAGTGACATCAATACATTTAGTACACATATTTCTATGGGGCTCCACATTGGCCTTCAAACATAGTGAACAAACAGATTCATCTGTGTCAGACATGTTTAAACAGACTAGCAATGAGACTAGCAAGCTTGGAAAATACTTTCAATAAATTTACAAGCAATATAAAAAACGCTACTGCGCCTTTAAGAAGCACAAAAAACTGTCACAGTTGAAATAACAATGAACCAAATCAGTTATAGCAACCAAATTTTCACAGTAAATGTATTAAGTTAGCAAAGTATTGCACCCACTAGCAAATGGATGATTAACCCCTTAATACCCAAAACGGATAAACAATTTAACAATTAACGTTTTGATCACAGTCTAACACACTGTCACAGGTCTGCTGTGACTGATTACCTCCCTCAAAATGAATTTTGAAGACCCCTGAGCTCTCTAGAGACGTCCTGGATCAAGGAGGAAGAAGCAGGAAGACTGTGACTGAATTTTTACTGCGCAAAAAAGCTCTAAAATAGGCCCCTCCCAGTCATATTACAACAGTGGGAAACCTCAATTAACCATTTCTATGCAGAAATATACGTCAGCCATGTGGAAAAAATCATGCCCCAATAAGTTTTATCACCAAAGTACCTCACAAAAACGATTAACATGCCAGTAAACGTTTTAAACATACATTTTAAACGTTATGTAGTGTTATCAATAAGCCTGCTACCAGTCGCTTCCACTGTAGTTAAGGCTCATACATTACTTCAGTATTAACAGTATTTTCTTAGTCAAATTCCATTCCTTAGAAAATTACTTTACTACACATACATTCATCAGCCTGATACCAGTCACTACTACTGCATTTAAAGGCTGTACTTACATTACATCGGTATCAGCAGTATTTTCTTAGTCAATTCCATTCCTTAGAAAAATATTTTACTGCACATACCTCGTTTGCAGGGGACCCCGCATGCTATTCCCTGTCTGAAGTTACCCCATTCCTCAGAATGTGCGAGAACAGCCAGTGGATCTTAGTTACTTCTGCTAAGATCATAGAAAACGCAGGCAGATTCTTCTTCTAAATACTGCCTGAGAGAAAAACAGCACACTCCGGTACCATTTAAAATAAACTTTTGATTGAAGAAATAATTAAGTGTAAAAACTCCACACTCCTCTCACGACCTCCTACTCTGTTGAGGGTTGCAAGAGAATGACTGGCTATGACATGTGAGGGGAGGAGCTATATAGCAGCTCTGCTTGGGTGATCCTCTTGCAACTTCCTGTTGGGAAGGGAATATATCCCATAAGTAATGGATGACCCGTGGACTGAATACACTTAACAAGAGAAAACAAATACTGCTGCCACCTGACCAACAAAAGGGTGGGGCTTGTGGACTCAACATCATGAAATAAATTAAGTTATCAGGTAAGCATAAAGTTGTATTCTTTTATCAGATGGTGAAAGTCCATAAGTCATCACATGTGGCAATCTATACTCAAGCAGTTGCGTCCCCAAGAAAACTGTGAAATAGGGGAGACAAATAGTGAAAGTACGTATCAGGCACTACAAAAGCAGTTTCAGAAGAAGCATACACATCAATGTTATGAAACTTTGAAAATGTGTGCAAAGAAGACCAAGTAGCTGCCTTACAAATCTTATCAATAGAAGCTTCAGAAAAGGAGATTTGCATGACAAAGCTGAAAGCTCAGAAACCCTTCTAGCCGAAGAAACAGCTAGAAGAAAAAGAACCTTCAAGGATATAAGCTGAAGGTCTAAACCACGCATTGGCTCAAAAGGAGGCGTATGAAGAACTCTCAAAATCAGATTACCATTCCAAGGAGAAGAAACTGGATGAATAACCGGTTTAATGGTCATCAGGCATGAAAAACATAATTTATGTAAGAACTTACCTGATAAATTCATTTCTTTCATATTAGCAAGAGTCCATGAGCTAGTGACGTATGGGATATACATTCCTACCAGGAGGGGCAAAGTTTCCCAAACCTCAAAATGCCTATAAATACACCCCTCACCACACCCACAATTCAGTTTAACGAATAGCCAAGAAGTGGGGTGATAAAAAAGTGCGAAAGCATATAAAATAAGGAATTGGAATAATTGTGCTTTATACAAAAACATAACCACCACAAAAAAAGGGCGGGCCTCATGGACTCTTGCTAATATGAAAGAAATGAATTTATCAGGTAAGTTCTTACATAAATTATGTTTTCTTTCATGTAATTAGCAAGAGTCCATGAGCTAGTGACGTATGGGATAATGATTACCCAAGATGTGGATCTTTCCACACAAGAGTCACTAGAGAGGGAGGGATAAAATAAAGACAGCCAATTCCTGCTGAAAATAATCCACACCCAAAATAAAGTTTAACGAAAAACATAAGCAGAAGATTCAAACTGAAACCGCTGCCTGAAGTACTTTTCTACCAAAGACTGCTTCAGAAGAAGAAAATACATCAAAATGGTAGAATTTAGTAAAAGTATGCAAAGAGGACCAAGTTGCTGCTTTGCAAATCTGATCAACTGAAGCTTCATTCCTAAACGCCCAGGAAGTAGAAACTGACCTAGTAGAATGAGCTGTAATTCTCTGAGGCGGAGTTTTACCCGACTCAACATAGGCAAGATGAATTAAAGATTTCAACCAAGATGCCAAAGAAATGGCAGAAGCTTTCTGGCCTTTTCTAGAACCGGAAAAGATAACAAATAGACTAGAAGTCTTTCTGAAAGATTTAGTAGCTTCAACATAATATTTCAAAGCTCTAACAACATCCAAAGAATGCAACGATTTCTCCTTAAAATTCTTAGGATTAGGACATAATGAAGGAACCACAATTTCTCTACTAATGTTGTTGGAATTCACAACTTTAGGTAAAAATTCAAAAGAAGTTCGCAACACCGCCTTATCCTGATGAAAAATCAGAAAAGGAGACTCACAAGAAAGAGCAGATAATTCAGAGACTCTTCTGGCAGAAGAGATGGCCAAAAGGAACAAAACTTTCCAAGAAAGTAATTTAATGTCCAATGAATGCATAGGTTCAAACGGAGGAGCTTGAAGAGCCCCCAGAACCAAATTCAAACTCCAAGGAGGAGAAATTGACTTAATGACAGGTTTTATACGAACCAAAGCTTGTACAAAACAATGAATATCAGGAAGAATAGCAATCTTTCTGTGAAAAAGAACAGAAAGAGCAGAGATTTGTCCTTTCAAAGAACTTGCGGATAAACCTTTATCTAAAACATCCTGAAGAAACTGTAAAATTCTCGGAATTCTAAAAGAATGCCAAGAAAAATGATGAGAAATACACCAAGAAATATAAGTCTTCCAGACTCTATAATATATCTCTCTAGATACAGATTTACGAGCCTGTAACATAGTATTAATCACAGCGTCAGAGAAACCTCTGACGAAGAATCAAGCGTTCAATCTCCATACCTTTAAATTTAAGGATTTCAGATCCTGATGGAAAAAAGGACCTTGTGACAGAAGGTCTGGTCTTAACGGAAGAGTCCACGGTTGGCAAGAGGCCATCCGGACAAGATCCGCATACCAAAACCTGTGAGGCCATGCCGGAGCTACCAGCAGAACAAACGAGCATTCCTTCAGAATCTTGGAGATTACTCTTGGAAGAAGAACTAGAGGCGGAAAGATATAGGCAGGATGATACTTCCAAGGAAGTGATAATGCATCCACTGCCTCCGCCTGAGGATCCCGGGATCTGGACAGATACCTGGGAAGTTTCTTGTTTAGATGGGACGCCATCAAATCTATTTCTGGAAGTTCCCACATTTGAACGATCTGAAGAAATACCTCTGGGTGAAGAGACCATTCGCCCGGATGCAACGTTTGGCGACTGAGATAATCCGCTTCCCAATTGTCTACACCTGGGATATGAACCGCAGAGATTAGACAGGAGCTGGATTCCGCCCAAACCAAAATTCGAGATACTTCTTTCATAGCCAGAGGACTGTGAGTTCCTCCTTGATGATTGATGTATGCCACAGTTGTGACATTGTCTGTCTGAAAACAAATGAACGATTCTCTCTTCAGAAGAGGCCAAAACTGAAGAGCTCTGAAAATTGCACGGAGTTCCAAAATATTGATCGGTAATCTCACCTCCTGAGATTCCCAAACTCCTTGTGCCGACAGAGATCCCCACACAGCTCCCCAACCTGAGAGACTTGCATCTGTTGAAATTACAGTCCAGGTCGGAAGCACAAAAGAAGCCCCCTGAATTAAACAATGGTGATCTGTCCACCACGTTAGAGAGTGTCGAACAATCGGTTTTAAAGATATTAATTGAGATATCTTTGTGTAATCCTTGCACCATTGATTCAGCATACAAAGCTGAAGAGGTCGCATGTGAAAACGAGCAAAAGGGGATCGCGTCCGATGCAGCAGTCATAAGACCTAGAATCTCCATGCATAAGGCTACCGAAGGGAATGATTGTGACTGAAGGTTTCGACAAGCTGCCATCAGTTTTAGACGCCTCTTGTCTGTTAAAGACAGAGTCATGGACACTGAATCTATTTGGAAACCCAGAAAGGTTACCCTTGTCTGAGGAATCAATGAACTTTTTGGTAAATTGATCCTCCAACCATGATCTTGAAGAAACAACACAAGTCGATTCGTATGAAATTCTGCTAAATGTGAAGACTGAGCAAGTACCAAGATATCGTCCAAATAAGGAAATACCACAATACCCTGTTCTCTGATTACAGACAGAAGGGCACCGAGAACCTTTGTAAAAATTCTTGGAGCTGTAGCAAGGCCAAACGGCAGAGCCACAAACTGGTAATGCTTGTCCAGAAAAGAGAATCTCAGGAACCGATAATGATCCGGATGAATCGGAATATGCAGATATGCATCCTGTAAATCTATTGTGGACATATAATTCCCTTGCTGAACAAAAGGCAAGATAGTCCTTACAGTTACCATCTTGAACGTTGGTATCCTTACATAACGATTCAATATTTTTAGATCCAGAACTGGTCTGAAGGAATTCTCCTTCTTTGGTACAATGAAGAGATTTGAATAAAACCCCATCCCCTGTTCCTGAACTGGAACTGGCATAATTACTCCAGTCAACTCTAGATCTGAAACACAATTCAGAAATGCTTGAGCTTTTACTGGATTTACTGGGACACGGGAAAGAAAAAATCTCTGAGGGCCGCACCTTCATGTGGACTTAGAAGCAGGCTTTGCCTTTCTGGCTGGCTTGGATTTATTCCAGATTGGAGATGGTTTCCAAACTGAAACTGCTCCTGAGGATGAAGGATCAGGTTTTTGTTCTTTGTTGAAACGAAAGGAACGAAAACGATTATTAGCTCTGTTTTTACCCTTAGATTTTTTATCCTGTGGTAAAAAAGTTCCTTTCCCACCAGTAACAGTTGAAATAATAGAATCCAACTGAGAACCAAATAATTTGTTACCCTGGAAAGAAATGGAAAGTAGAGTTGATTTAGAAGCCATATCAGCATTCCAAGTCTTAAGCCATAAAGCTCTTCTAGCTAAAATAGCTAGAGACATAAACCTGACATCAACCCTGATAATATCAAAGATGGCATCACAGATAAAATTATTAGCATGCTGAAGAAGAATAATAATATCATGAGAATCATGATGTGTTACTTGTTGCGCTAAGGTTTCCAACCAAAAAGTTGAAGCTGCAGCAACATCAGCCAAAGATATAGCAGGTCTAAGAAGATTACCTGAACACAGATAAGCTTTTCTTAGAAAGGATTCAATTTTCCTATCTAAAGGATCCTTAAACGAAGTACCATCTGACGTAGGAATAGTAGTACGTTTAGCAAGGGTAGAAATAGCCCCATCAACTTTAGGGATTTTGTCCCAAAATTCTAATCTGTCAGACGGCACAGGATATAATTGCTTAAAACGTTTAGAAGGAGTAAATGAATTACCCAATTTATCCCATTCTTTGGAAATTACTGCAGAAATAGCATTAGGAACAGGAAAAACTTCTGGAATAACCACAGGAGATTTAAATACCTTATCCAAACGTTTAGAATTAGTATCAAGAGGACCAGAATCCTCTATTTCTAAAGCAATTAGAACTTCTTTAAGTAAAGAACGAATAAATTCCATTTTAAATAAATATGAAGATTTATCAGCATCAACCTCTGAGACAGAATCCTCTGAACCAGAAGAGTCATCAGAATCAGAATGATGATGTTCATTTAAAAATTCATCTGTAGGGAGAGAAGTTTTAAAAGATTTTTTACGTTTACTAGAAGGAGAAATAACAGACATAGCCTTCTTTATGGGAAACAAAATCTCTTATGTCATCAGGAACATTCTGCACCTTAGATGTTGAAGGAACTGCAACAGGCAATGGTACTTTACTAAAGGAAATATTATCTGCATTAACAAGTTTGTCATGACAATCAATACAAACAACAGCTGGAGGAATAGCTACCAAAAGTTTACAGCAGATACACTTAGCTTTGGTAGATCCAGCACTAGACAGCGATTTTCCTGTAGTATCTTCTGACTCAGATGCAACGTGAGACATCTTGCAATATGTAAGAGAAAAAACAACAACATATAAAGCAAAATTGATCAAATTCCTTAAATGACAGTTTCAGGAATGGGAAAAAATGCCAAAGAACAAGCTTCTAGCAACCAGAAGCAATGAAAAATGAGACTTAAATAATGTGGAGACAAAAGAGACGCCCATATTTTTTAGCGCCAAATAAGACGCCCACATTATTTGGCGCCTAAATGCTTTTTGGCGCCAAAAATGACGCCACATCCGGAACGCCGACATTTTTGGCGCAAAATAACATCAAAAAATGACGCAACTTCCGGCGACACGTATGACGCTGGAAACGGAAAAGAATTTTTGCGCCAAAAAAGTCCGCGCCAAGAATGACGCAATAAAATGAAGCATTTTCAGCCCCCGCGAGCCTAACAGCCCACAGGGAAAAAAGTCAAATTTTTGAAGGTAAGAAAAAATTATTAAATCAAATGCATTATCCCAAATATGAAACTGACTGTCTGAAAAATAAGGAAAGTTGAACATTCTGAGTCAAGGCAAATAAATGTTTGAATACATATATTTAGAACTTTATAAACAAAGTGCCCAACCATAGCTTAGAGTGTCACAGAAAATAAGATTTACTTACCCCAGGACACTCATCTACATGTTTGTAGAAAGCCAAACCAGTACTGAAACGAGAATCAGCAGAGGTAATGGTATATATAAGAGTATATCGTCGATCTGAAAAGGGAGGTAAGAGATTAATCTCTACGACCGATAACAGAGAACCTATGAAATAGACCCCGTAGAAGGAGATCACTGCATTCAAATAGGCAATACTCTCCTCACATCCCTCTGACATTCACTGCCCGCTGAGAGGAAAACCGGGCTCCAACTTGCTGCGGAGCGCATATCAACGTAGAATCTAGCACAAACTTACTTCACCACCTCCATCGGAGGCAAAGTTTGTAAAACTGAATTGTGGGTGTGGTGAGGGGTGTATTTATAGGCATTTTGAGGTTTGGGAAACTTTGCCCCTCCTGGTAGGAATGTATATCCCATACGTCACTAGCTCATGGACTCTTGCTAATTACATGAAAGAAATCTGGACTTTTATTCTTATGAAACAAAACAGAAAGAGTCGAAATCTGACCTTTCAGAGAACTGGCTGACAAACCTCTATCTAGACCCTTCTGCAACTACTCAAGAATTCTTGGAATTCTAAAAGAAGAAATTACAGAAATTTCTTGAACTTGAACTGCAGACAACAAAACTCTCAGCACTTCTGTAAACACTCTTAGAGTTGTAGGCAGATTGAAAGGGAGGGCCACAAACTGATAATGCTGGTCTAAAAAAGCAAGTCTCAGGAATTTGACATGATCCATGTGAATATGGATATGCAAATAAGCATCTTTTAAGTCTATGTTAGACATAAACTGACCCTCCTACACTAAAGGAAGTAAAGTGTTAATCGCCTCCATCTCGAAAGTAGTAGCTTTCAGAAATTTGTTCAATACTTTGAGATCCAAAATAGGCCAAAAAGTACCTTCTTTGTTAGGTACTATAAAGAGATTTGAACAAAATCACTGTTTAAATCTGAAGTTGTAACTGGAGAAATCACTCAGATCAACCCTAAATCTATTATACAAGCCAAGAAAGCTTGAGCCTTTAAAGGATCTCAAGGCACTCAAGACAGAAAGAATCTCCACAGTGGAGGCCATAAACTGAAACTTATTCAACAGCCCTGGGAAATAATTTGTAATACACAGGATCCTGAACAGATCTCTATCAAGCCTCCAGAAAGATACTCAATCTGCCACCAAACAGAAACTGGTCTGGTATGGGGCCGCACCATCATGCGGTCTGGGGTAGACTTGGACTGTTTGTTTTTGGACCAAGAAGAGTTAGACTTCCAGTAAAATTTGGAGTAGCCATAAATCTGAGCCTTAGACTGCCAAAAGAAATGAAAACACCCTGCAGACTTAAAGGGACAGTCAAGTCCAAAAAAATAACTTGCATGATTAAGATAGGGCATGTAATTTTAAACAACTTTCCAATTTACTTTTATCACCAATTTTGCTTTGTTTTCTTTGTATTCTTAGTTGCAAGCTAAACCGAGGATGGCTCATATGATAATTTCTAAGCCCTTGAAGGCCGCCTCTTAACACATGTTTTTTTATTTGCTTTTCACAACAGGGGAGAGCTAGTTCACGTGAGCCATATAGATAACATTGTGATCACGCCTGTGGCTTGAGGCAGACACTGCACTAATTGGCTAAAATGAAAGTCAATAGATAATAAATAAAATGTCATGTGATCAGGGGGCTGTCAGCAGATGCTTAGATACAAATTAATCACAGAGGTAAAAAGTATATTAATATAACAGTGTTGGTTATGCAAAACAGGGGAATGGGTAATAAAGGGATTATCTATCTTTTTAAACAACAAACATTCTGGTGTTGACTGTCCCTTTAAGCTTACCATTAGACTTCTTATCCTGGAGCAGAAAAGCTCCCTTACCCCCAGTGACTGTTGCAATAATAGCATCCAGTCCAGGCCCAAACACAGATTTACCTTGGTATGGGAGAGAAATCAATCTGTGTTTAAATACTGTATAAGCAAACCAAAGTTCATCTAGCTAAAAGATAATGCAGCATCCATAGAATTAATGCAAATCATTTTCCCTGCTGCATCACAAATAAAGGAATTTGCTGTTCTCAGGAAATTAATCTGATCCTGAATCTCATCTAAAGTGGTTTCCCCAGACACAAGTTCCGACAGGTTCTCACACCAAATAGCTGAAGAAGCAGCTATGCAGGTAACACTGACAGCAGGTCGAACCATAAAACATGCAAGCTGCAAGGATCGCCTATGAAAACCTGCAAGTTTTCTATCTAAAGGATTGTTTAAAGAGGAACTATCCTCCAAAGGAAGAGTGGTATGCCTGGTCAAATTATAAATAGTTTCCTAAATTTGTGTAGTAACAGAAAGGAGAGGAAATAGATTTAAACTTGGAATACCTGGCTTCTGCCATAATTTCAGAAACTGAACCAGGCATGGGAAAAAGAGGATGGCTGCTTGGGAGCTGCCTTGAGAGGCTTGTTACATTTTTTAACAGGTTGCTTGAGTGTAGCAGGACTATCCTCTATGAATATGCACAAGCATAAAATAAAGGACACATACTCTGCCACAGCAGCAGGAACTTGAGCCTCAGAGAGACTATCCTAAGAATAAGAATAACCTGTACCGAGTTTAATGGAGATAAACTTTCCAATGGTCAATGATCTTTAACAAACCTGGGTCGCATTCATCTGTTGCAGCCATAGCATCCCTGTCAGCAATGTCAAAGCACGTGAGGTTTCAGTAGCTGACAAAGTATGTTTATTAACTTACGGTGTCAACAATTTGCCACAGAATGGTCTCCATTGAGTCTTCAGCAAAATAGCCAAAATAAGACCATTTATAAGAGAGTTTTTAAGGGTTTTGAAAAGCAAAAAACTAGTTATCAGCAACATGATTGTAGAAACAGCTGTTCCCAAGGAGCTAAAGAGGTAATCTGGAGAAGACAGACATGTGCTGCTAATTCTACAGGCTTGGCTGTAAATACAGCCTAGTTCAGTATTGCACTACTCCGGGATACAAGAAGGGCAGATAAAAATATAATAGGTACATCTGACAGGTGGTGCTAATAACAGTGCTGACAGTTTGAAAACTGTAGAGAGAGATTAAAGGGACAGTCAAAAGATAATGCCTTTATCACCCATTCCCCTGTTTTGCATAACTAACACGGTTATATTAATATACTTTTACCTCTGTGATTACCTTGTATCTAAGCCTCTTCTGACAGCCCCCTGATCACATGGCTATTTATTTATTATCTATTGACTTGCATTTTAGCCAATTAGTGCAATGTCATCCACAACCCACCGGTGTGAGCACAATGTTATCTAGATGGCCCACATGAACTAGCAGTATCCGGTTGTGAAAAGCTAATAAAAAAAGCATGCGATAAGAGGCTGTCTGTAGTGGCTTACAAACAGGCAGAAATTTAGCGGTTTAAATGTTATAAAGTATATTAAAATAACAATGTTCGTTGTGCAAAGCTGGGGAATGGATATTAAAGGCGTTATCTATCTTTTTAAACAACAATAATTTTGGTGTTGACTTGGGCTGTAGGAGACTTCCCAATGCAAAATATGTTAAAACAAAAAAGGTAAATTAACATTTGATCAACGTTGTTTTTTTTAAATGTTTTTAACTATTGTTTATGTCGCTTTACAATACCCTATTTTGTTGGTTGTCATTAAAGGGACATGAAACCCAAAAATTTTATTTCATGATTTACATAGAGAATACAATTTTAAACAACTTTCCAATTTACTTCTATTTAATTTGCTTCATTCTCTTGTTATCCTTTGCTGAAAGGTTTATCTAGGGAAGTTCAGGAGCAGCAAAGAACCTAGGTTCTAGCTGCTGATTGGTGGCTGCATATATATATATATACATATTGTCATTGGCTCACCCATGTGTTCAGTTAGAAACCAGTAGTGCATTGCTGCTCCTTCAACAAATGATACCAAGAAAATTAAACAAATTATATAATAGAAGTGAATGAGAAAATTGTATTATCTATCAAAATAATGAAAGAAAATGTTGGGGGTTCATGTCCCTTTAAGACAGGCAATTGCCTGCATTTAAAATTCATTTTTTAAGAGCAAGCTTTTGAGGAATGAGAAAAATTGCCTCTTATTTATAAACCCCCCCCCCCGAAGTCTTAATAGTGCTCCATAAAGTCTATAATAAGATAGATAATTTTAAAAGGATCGCCTTGTGATTATTATGTTGAATAAACAAAGGATGCAATGTAATAACTAAAATTTGCACGCCAAACTACATGACACAATGATGCGGATGTTGATCATTTAAAAACGCGTCATGGTGTTCACGCTCAAGCAGAAATAAAACTACATGAAAGCAGAGGTCCTGTTATAATATGCGTCAAGTAAAAAAACAATACAGATTTTACTAGAGTATATTAAGGTTGCCATCAAACTGTCTGAGCTGCCATTAAAAAAAATCAACCCTAGATCACTAATAAAATAGCCTAGACATACTTATACTGAAAAATTATAAGATTTATAGAGGGGAATATAGTGTCTGTCCCAGGGCTCTTATATATTGTAATACATAGGGATAACTTCATAAAAAGTGCCCAATCCATAGCTGTAAGTGTGTGATAAATTAATTTAAATATACTTACCCCTAGACACTGGTCCACAGATAGCAGACAGCCAAACCAATACTGAAACATATCAGCAGAGGTAATAGAATAGGAGTATAACTTTGCACTGTAAAAGGAGGCAGAAGGTGAATCACTGTGACCAAATTTATTGAGAACCCATGACAAGATTTTGCTTGAGGGGAAAACATGGTGTCATGAGGCAGTACTCCCATCACTTCCCTCTGACAAGTACTGTACTCTGAGGAGAAACGGGCTTCAATATGCTCTGAAGCGCCTTTCACTGAAGAAAACAAGCACATCATAATGATTTAACCACCTCCTAAGGAGGCAAAGTTTAAAAACAGGTATGTGTGAGAGGTCGGGTATTTATAGGCTTTTGAGGTTTGGGAAACTTTAACCTCCTCCTGGTAGGAATGTATATCCCCATACCTAACAGCTTGTGGATCTTGCCACCTATATGGCTCTTGCCTGCACGTTACATCATCATGCACCATGTTATGAGATCTCAACATCCAAAGCATTGAGGGATATGCTTACAAATGGACAAACAGTGGCCTCCTCCCGACACAGCAAAAAGGTGGATGAACCCTTGTTGTTTTCTGCACTGAAGCAGTCAACATTTAGGATCATGGCTTGTTCACACTTTGGATGAAAAGTGTACTCATGACCGAGAAATGCGTTGTCTCAGCCCTTGTTATAAGTGTATTCATGGCAATTAATATTTGTGCACATAAAGTACTAGTGAATTATGAAAAGTGTTATTTTTGGTGACAAAAAGGAGTGAACAAAGACTGAAAATCCCAGTCAACAACATTTTTATAGGTCAGCAGCACTGTGCTTTGTTGTGTTGAGGAACAGACTCTATAAGACAGCTGTCCAAAAGCTAATTTATACAGCAAAGTTGGCTTTAAGTTATTAAATGTCATTTAGCAGTACACTATATGGCTAAACGTATGTAGACACAACTACTAATTACTGAGTTCAGCAACACACATTGCTAACAGGTGCATAAAATCAAGCACATACCCATGAAATCTCTATAGACAAACATTGACAGTAAAATGGGTCATAATGAAAAGCTGAATGACTTTAAACATGGCACTTTTACAGGATGCCAACTTTGTCAGTCAGTTTGTGAAATGACTGCCCTACTAGATGTGTAAGAGCTATTATTTTGAAGTAGAAGTGTCTAGCAGCAACAACAGCCCAGCCATAAATTGGCAGACAAAGAAAACTCACAGAGCAGGGTAGCGAAGTGTCAAAGCGTGTAGTGTGTAAATCCCCCCTATTATCTGTTGCATCACTCACTATAGAGTTCCAAACTGCCTCTGGAAGCAACATAAGCACAATAACTTTGTGTTGGTAGCTTCATAAATTGGGTTTCCACAGCAAAGCACATGCACATAAGCCACACATCAACATGTGCAAGCTGGAGAGGTGTAAAGCATGCTGCCACTGCATTCTGGAGCAGTTGAATGTGTTCTCTGGAATGATGAATCACGGTTCACTATCTGTAAGTAGGATGGAAGAATCAGAGTGTGGGGGATGCATAGTGCCTACTGTAAAGTTTGTAGAGGAGAGATAATGGTCTGGGACTGTACTTTTTTGGCTAGGGTCCTTAATTCCAGTTCAGGGCCATCTTATTATTATAGGATACAAAGACATTTCAGAAAATTGGGTGCTTTCAACTTTGTGGCAAGAGTTTGGGTAAGGCCATTTTCTGTTGCAACATGACTGTGCCCCTATGCACAAAGTGAGGTCCATGTAGACATGGTTTGATGAGTTTGGTCTAAATAACCTTAAGTAGCCTGCACAGAGCCCTGACCTCAACCCCACTGAACACACATTTGGGTTGAATCGGAATGTTGATTAGGAGCCAAACCTTCTTGTCCAACATCAATGCCTGACCTCACAAATGCGCTTTTGGCGGAATGAGCACAAATTCCCACAGAAACACTCCAAAATCTTGTGGATAGCATCCCATAAGAGTTGCAGCTTTTATAGCCCAGGGTTTTGGAATGGGATGTCCAACAACCTCATATAGGTGTAATGATCAAGTGTCTACATACCTTTGGCCATATAGTGTATTTTCAGCAATTTATTTCTAGCTGTAACAACATAAGACATACTTCTATAAATTACTATGATATTCTCACCTCTAGAGCCTCCATAAGGTGTTGAACTGTGCAGATGTTTGGTACATGAATAGTGGTGCTGAAGGCATCAAGCATTTCCATTTCTTGCAGGACATCTTTACGGCTGGTGGTGCCAATAATCAGAAGCTTACGGCCCTAAATGTAGGGGATATCAAATACTAAAGGTTAGTAATCTGTACAGGTATTATGAGGGATACCTTGGTGTAAGCATTCAACAGAAAAGTGTGACATTGAATCTCACAGCATAAAGTCATGTTGCAAAGTTAAAGGATAAAAAGCTCAAAAGAAAGATAATGTAATATTCATTCACAGAAAGGCTCATGATTATACTTAAAGGGACAGTAAAAACACAAATTTTTGTTGTTTAAAAAAGGTAGATAATACCCTTTATTACCGATTCCCCAATTTTGCATAACCAACACAGTTATAATAATATACTTTTTACCTTTGTGATAACCTCTATGGCTCTGCAAACTGCCCCCTTATTTCAGTTCTTTTGACAAACTTGCATTTTTAGCCAATCAGTGCCGACTCCTAGGAGCTTCACGTGCCTGAGCTCAATGTTATCTATATGAAACACATGAACTAACGCCCTCTAGTGGTGAAAAACTGTTGAAATGCTTTCAGATTAGAGGCAGTCTTCTAGGTCTAAGAAATTAGCACATGAACCTCCTAGATTTAACTTGCAACTAAGAATACCAAGAGAACAAAGCAAAATTGGTAATAAAAGTAATTTGGAAAGTTGTTTAAAATGACATGCCCTATTTAAATCATGAAATATTTTTTTTACTTTACTGTCCCTTTAATACAATCATAGAATGCCAACATGACCTTGGTATGAGAGTCTAGAAAATGAAAGAAATTAAAACCATTATAAAGGAAAATTAAATTTTCAATAAAAAATATCTTCATGATCAGACAAGGTTAACACACACACATTAGAGTCCTCTTCCCTCCACAAGACACCATCCCCTCTAGTCTACAGTTCAAAGTTTTGATGATCATCATCCCAATAGCATACCAGGATCTTACAATATGCTTACTGATGTTTGTATTCACAACATAGCTACCCAAAACTATAATTGCAACCTATCTTGATAAAATATTTTGAAAGGTGAGCTAATTGAAGACCAATCATAAAATAATTAAAAAAAGATCTTACAAAATGATATTTACAATCCAGAGATTGCAAATCTGAAAAGACATGGGGTGGGGAGCAGCATCAAATGATTCAAAATAAAAAAGATTATACACTAGATTTTTCTTTGCATAAATGTTTTGTAGATGATCCATTTATATAGCCCATCTGCCAGTGTTTTAGTAAAAATGTAGTTATTTTTAAATAACATTGTGCTGATTTTAAGACTCCTAACTAAGCCCCAAAATTTAAGATGTATACTGATGTATACAGACATCAGACTGCTTCTGTCTGGATAATGGATCTTTTCATATGCAGAGGAGGGGGAGGTTCTGCCCTCAGCCCCTTTCAGTGGGTGTCCCAGGCTTATTTCATTAACAGTGCTAAATTGGAAGCTTCTAAATACGTTTTTAAAAGGTTTTACACTTGATTTTTTATATCAGTACCTGTGCATATTATTCTTTATAGTATTGTCTATTACATGCACTTAAATGAAAATTGGCGTATACTGCCCCTTTAAATGGACATTAAACACTAAATACATGTTCTAAGTATAGCATTAAGATTATTTCCCTCTTCCCTGATCAAGGGTGCTGCCATGTTGAAATCTAGCTTTCACTGTATTCCAGTGCTGATGTGTTTGCACATGTGGAGCTGGCCTCTTTTAGATACCTGTTGCAAAAAACAGGTCCCAAAATAGTGCCACTCATTATTAGTGGGAGGTCCATGAAATGTATTTACGGTTCTTAAAGAAACATTAAACACTTAATTGAAAAAATCCTTAGCACCTCCTCTGTCCCCAAACAGCCATAAAGTTTGTGACAGATTCCTATTGCCCCTTATAACTCTTCATCTAACAGTACTCTTATGTAAGATATGGAGAACACAAAATGTGTATATATCCTGCGAGGCTCGCGTCTAAGATGCAGATAGAAAAATAAAAATAAAATGAAAAGTTATCTTTATGACTGGACCCTCATCAAGGTTCAGGAAGGTGTATATGGATGATTAGTGGTGTAAATGGTGCTAAGCGACTCCTATATTTGTTTTTATATATCAATTTTAAATATTATAAAGTATACCCTTTGGGTAAAAGCACAAATTTGAAACTTATCAAAAGTAGGAACTTTAATAGGTATCTAGATGTGATGATGAAGACAATGTCCACAATAAGTTCTAACCTTCCAACAATCCCGGGAGACTATACTTAATTGCCAAGCACTCTCTCTTTTGATCGGACATGAAGTAAGGATTATTAAACATGCAGTAGGATTTTTTTTATTTTGCTTTGATAAATATGACATTTTATGTTTTGTTCTTTCTTAAATTTAAATGGACAGTTAATGTTTAAAGTGTGAAAAAACAAATCATGGTGTTCTCCTACCTGGGGAGGAGCCTTTTTAAGGAGAACAAGCAGAGCCTGCAAGACCAAGTTGGAAAACCGAGGTCCTATTGGAACATAATCTGCATGAAAAATATAATAGGTTAGCTTTAGACAATAAAATCCTCTGATTTCTCCATATACCAGTTTATGTATAAAGTCTTAATTATTATTATGTAGAAACCTCATCTACAGTGATATATTAAAGGGTCATACTAATAAAAAAAACACACACACATTGTCTAATTTGATAGAACATGCCATTTTTAACACATGAAGCAGATGATTCAGTTACAGTGGATTAATAGTCAACACTTGAAATATAAGCAGACACTTTAAACAAATAATTGAACAGAAGAAATCGCTGAATCCTGCACACTTCCATCTACCACTAGCTATCAATATGAAAAGGCTGAGGATAAGATAAGATGCAGTAGTTGTGCCAGAAAGTTTTAGCCTTTGTGTCTTGTCCCTCACCACTGCATATCAAGCAGGAAATAATTAATTGCCACTGGTTCAGAATAAAAAAAACTGTGCATCATCATAAGGGAGGGTATAATAGACTAAAAACATGAATATAATATAAAAATATGGCATTATTATGAACAACAGCAAAATGTATTAATACAATTTAATTTTGAGAAAGATTGCAATGACATACATAGCTGAGCTGCCCAACATAGCTGAGCTGCATATTGGCAAGAGTCCATGAGCTAGTGACATATGGGATATACAATCCTACCAGGAGGGGCAAAGTTTCCCAAACCTCAAAATGCCTATAAATACACCCCTCACCACACCCACAATTCAGTTTAATGAATAGCTAAGCAGTGGGGTGATAAGAAAGGAGTAGAAAGCATCAACAAAGGAAATTTGGAAATAATTGTGCTTTATACAAAAAATCATAACCACCATAAAAAGGGTGGGCCTCATGGACTCTTGCCAATATGAAAGAAATTAATTTATCAGGTAAGTTCTTACATAAATTATGTTTTCTTTCATGTAATTGGCAAGAGTCCATGAGCTAGTGACATATGGGATATCAATACCCAAGATGTGGATCTTCCACTCAAGAGTCAATAGAGAGGGAGGGAATTAAAATAAAAACAGCCATATTCCGCTGAAAAAATTAATCCACAACCCAAAAAAATAAGTTTATTTTCATTTTTGAAAGAAAAAAACATAAATCAAAAGCAGAAGAATCAAACTGAAACAGCTGCCTGAAGAACTTTTCTACCAAAAACTGCTTCCGAAGAAGCAAATACATCAAAACGGTAGAATTTAGTAAAAGTATGCAAAGAGGACCAAGTTGCCGCTTTGCAAATCTGATCAACTGAAGCTTCATTCTTAAAAGCCCACGAAGTGGAGACCGATCTAGTAGAATGAGCTGTAATTCTCTGAGGTGGGGCCTGACCCGACTCCAAATAAGCTTGATGAATCAAAAGTTTCAACCAAGAAGCCAAGGAAATAGCAGAAGCCTTCTGACCTTTCCTAGGACCAGAAAATAAAACAAATAGACTGGAAGTCTTCCTGAAATTTTTAGTAGCTTCCACATAATATTTCAAAGCTCTTACCACATCTAAAGAATGTAAGGATCTCTCCAAAGAATTCTTAGGATTAGGACATAAAGAAGGGACAACAATTTCTCTACTAATGTTGTTAGAATTCACAACCTTAGGTAAAAATTGAAAAGAAGTCAGCAAAACTGCCTTATCCTGATGAAAAATCAAAAAAACATAATTTATGCTTACCTGATAAATTTATTTCTCTTGTAGTGTAGTCAGTCCACGGGTCATCCATTACTTATGGAATATATCTCTTCCTAACAGGAAGCTGCAAGAGGATCACCCAAGCAGAGCTGCTATATAGCTCCTCCCCTCACATGTCACATTCAGTCATTCGACCAAAGCAGACGAGAAAGGAGAAACCATAGGGTGCAGTGGTGACTGGAGTTTAATTAAAATTTAGATCTGCCTTAAAGACAGGGCGGGCCGTGGACTGACTACACTACAAGAGAAATAAATTTATCAGGTAAGCATAAATTATGTTTTCTCTTGTTAAGTGTAGTCAGTCCACGGGTCATCCATTACTTATGGAATACCAATACCAAAGCTAAAGTACACAGATGAAGGGAGGGACAAGGCAGGAACATTAAACAGAAGGAACCACTGCCTGAAGTACCTTTCTCCCAAAAATAGCCTCCGAAGAAGCAAAAGTGTCAAATTTGTAAAATTTTGAAAAGGTGTGAAGCGAAGACCAAGTCGCAGCCTTGCAAATCTGTTCAACAGAGGCCTCATTTTTAAAGGCCCAGGTGGAAGCCACAGCTCTAGTAGAATGAGCTGTAATCCTTTCAGGAGGCTGCTGTCCAGCAGTCTCATAGGCTAAACGTATTATGCTAAGAAGCCAAAAAGAGAGAGAGGTAGCCGAAGCCTTTTGACCTCTTCTCTGTCCAGAGTAAACGACAAACAGGGAAGAAGTTTGACGAAAATCTTTAGTTGCCTGCAAATAGAACTTCAGGGCACGGACTACGTCCAGATTATGCAAAAGTCGTTCCTTCTTTGAAGAAGGGTTAGGACACAGTGATGGAACAACAATCTCTTGATTGATATTCCTGTTAGTAACTACCTTAGGTAAGAACCCAGGTTTAGTACGCAGAACTACCTTGTCTGAATGAAAAATCAGATAAGGAGAATCACAATGTAAGGCAGATAACTCAGAGACTCTTCGAGCCGAGGAAATAGCCATCAAAAACAGAACCTTCCAGGATAACAGCTTGATATCAATGGAATGAAGGGGTTCAAATGGAACGCCTTGAAGAACATTAAGAACTAAGTTTAAGCTCCACGGCGGAGCAACAGTCTTAAACACAGGCTTAATCCTAGTTAAAGCCTGACAAAAAGCCTGAACGTCTGGAACTTCAGCCAGACATTTGTGTAGAAGAATAGACAGAGCAGAAATCTGTCCCTTTAACGAACTAGCAGATAAGCCTTTTTCTAAACCCTCTTGTAGAAAGGACAATATCCTAGGAATCCTAACCTTACTCCATGAGTAACTCTTGGATTCGCACCAATATAAATATTTACGCCATATCTTATGGTAAATTTTTCTGGTAACAGGCTTCCTAGCCTGTATTAAGGTATCAATAAACGACTCCGAGAAGCCACGCTTTGATAGAATCAAGCGTTCAATCTCCATTCAGTCAGCCTCAGAGAAATTAGATTTGGATGGTTGAAAGGACCCTGAATTAGAAGGTCCTGTCTCAGAGGCAGAGACCACGGTGGACAGGACGACATGTCCACTAGGTCTGCATACCAGGTCCTGCGTGGCCACGCAGGCGCTATCAGAATCACCGAAGCTCTCTCCTGTTTGATCTTGGCAATCAAACGAGGAAGCATCGGGAATGGTGGAAAGACATAAGCCATGTTGAAGACCCAAGGGGCTGTCAGGGCATCTATCAGCACCGCTCCCGGGTCCCTGGACCTGGATCCGTAACAAGGAAGCTTGGCGTTCTGGCGAGACGCCATGAGATCCAGATCTGGTTTGCCCCAACGATGAATCAGTTGAGCAAAGACCTCCGGATGAAGTTCCCACTCCCCCGGATGAAAAGTCTGGCGACTTAGAAAATCCGCCTCCCAGTTCTCCACGCCTGGGATGTAAATCGCTGACAGGTGGCAAGAGTGAGACTCTGCCCAGCGAATTATCTTTGAGACTTCCAACATCGCTAGGGAACTTCTGGTTCCCCCTTGATGGTTGATGTAAGCCACAGTCGTGATGTTGTCCGACTGAAATCTGATGAACCTCAGAGTTGCTAACTGAGGCCAAGCTAGGAGAGCATTGAATATTGCTCTTAATTCCAGAATATTTATTGGGAGGAGTTTCTCCTCCTGAGTCCATAATCCCTGAGCTTTCAGGGAGTTCCAGACTGCGCCCCAGCCTAGAAGGCTGGCGTCTGTTGTTACAATCGTCCAATCTGGCCTGCAAAAGGTCATCCCCTTGGACAGATGTGGCCGAGAAAGCCACCATAGAAGAGAATCTCTGGTCTCTTGATCCAGATTTAGTAGGGGGGACAAATCTGAGTAATCCCCGTTCCACTGACTTAGCATGCACAATTGCAGTGGTCTGAGATGCAGGCGCGCAAATGGTACTATGTCCATTGCCGCTACCATTAAGCCGATTACTTCCATGCACTGAGCTACTGACGGGTGTGGAATGGAATGAAGGACACGGCAAGCATTTAGAAGTTTTGATAACCTGGCCTCTGTCAGGTAAATTTTCATCTCTACAGAATCTTTAAGAGTCACCTAGAAAGGGAACCCTTGTAAGTGGTAATAGAGAACTCTTTTCCACGTTCACCTTCCACTCATGCGACCTCAGAAATGCCAGAACTATCTCTGTATGAGACTTGGCAGTTTGAAAACTTGACGCTTGTATCAGAATGTCGTCTAGGTACGGAGTCACCGCTATGCCTCGCGGTCTTAGTACCGCCAGAAGTGAGCCCAGAACTTTTGTAAAGATTCTTGGAGCCGTAGCTAATCCGAAGGGAAGAGCTACAAACTGGTAATGCCTGTCTAGGAAAGCAAATCTTAGGTACCGATAATGATCCTTGTGAATCGGTATGTGAAGGTAGGCATCCTTTAAGTCCACTGTGGTCATGTACTGACCCTCTTGGATCATGGGAAGGATGGTTCGAATAGTTTCCATTTTGAATGATGGAACTCTTAGAAATTTGTTTAGGATTTTTAAGTCCAAGATTGGTCTGAAGGTTCCCTCTTTCTTGGGAACCACAAATAGATTTGAATAGAATCCTTGCCCGTGTTCCGTCCGCGGAACTGGGTGGATCACCCCCATTAGTAAGAGGTCTTGTACACAGCGTAGAAACGCCTCTTTCTTTATTTGGTTTGCTGATAACCTTGAAAGATGAAATCTCCCTTGTGGAGGAGAAGTTTTGAAGTCCAGGAGATATCCCTGAGATATGGGATCCTGGACATCTCTTGCCCAAGCCTGGGCGAAGAGAGAAAGTCTGCCCCCCACTAGATCCGTTTCCGGATAGGGGGCCCTCTCTTCATGCTGTCTTGGGGGCAGCAGCAGGTTTCTTGGCCTGCTTGCCCTTGTTCCAGGACTGGTTAACTTTCCAGCCCTGCCTGTAACGAGCAACAGCTCCTTCCTGTTTTGGAGCGGAGGAAGTTGATGCTGCTCCTGCCTTGAAGTTACGAAAGGCACGAAAATTAGACTGTTTGGCCTTTGATTTGGCCCTGTCCTGAGGTAGAGCATGGCCCTTACCTCCCGTAATGTCAGCTATAATTTCTTTCAAGCCGGGCCCGAATAAGGTCTGCCCTTTGAAAGGAATATTAAGCAATTTAGATTTAGAAGTCACGTCAGCTGACCAGGATTTAAGCCATAGCGCTCTGCGCGCTTGGATGGCGAATCCGGAGTTCTTAGCCGTAAGTTTGGTTAAATGTACGACGGCATCAGAAACAAATGCGTTAGCTAGCTTAAGTGCTTTAAGCTTGTTCATAATTTCATCCAATGGAGCTGTGCGAATGGCCTCTTCCAGAGACTCAAACCAGAATGCCGCCGCAGCAGTGACAGGCGCAATGCATGCAAGGGGCTGTAAGATAAAACCTTGTTGAACAAACATTTTCTTAAGGTAACCCTCTAATTTCTTATCCATTGGATCTGAAAAGGCACAACTATCCTCCACCGGGATAGTGGTACGCTTAGCTAAAGTAGAAACTGCTCCCTCCACCTTAGGGACCGTCTGCCATAAGTCTCGTGTGGTGGCGTCTATAGGAAACATTTTCCTAAATATGGGAGGAGGGGAAAAAGGTACACCAGGTCTATCCCACTCCTTGCTAATAATCTCTGTAAGCCTTTTAGGTATAGGAAACACGTCAGTACACACCGGTACCGCATAGTATCTATCCAACCTACATAATTTTTCTGGAATTGCAACCGTGTTACAATCATTCAGAGCCGCTAATACCTCCCCTAGCAATATGCAGAGGTTCTCAAGCTTAAATTTAAAATTAGAAATCTCTGAATCCAGTCTCCCTGGATCAGATCCGTCACCCACAGAATGAAGCTCTCCGTCTTCATGTTCTGCAAACTGTGACGCAGTATCTGACATGGCTCTCACCTCATCCGCGCGCTCTGTCCTTAACCCAGAGCTATCGCGCTTGCCTCTTAATTCTGGCAATTTAGATAATACTTCTGTCATAAGAGTAGCCATGTCTTGCAAAGTGATTTGTAAGGGCCTCCCTGATGTACTTGGCGCCACAAAATCACGCACCTCCTGAGCGGGAGGCGAATGTACTGACACGTGAGGAGAGTTAGTCGGCATAACTTCCCCCTCGTTGTCTGGTGATAATTTCTTTACATGTAAAGATTGACTTTTATTTAAAGTAACATCAATGCAATTAGTACACAAATTTCTATTGGGCTCCACATTGGCCTTTAAACATAGTGAACAAAGAGATTCATCTGTGTCAGACATGTTTAAACAGACTAGCAATGAGACTAGCAAGCTTGGAAATACTTTTCTAAATAAATTTACAAGCAATATAAAAAACGCTACAAAAAGCTGTCACAGTTGAAATAACAATGAACCAAAATAGTTATAGCAACCAATTTTTCACAGTAAATGTATTAAGTTAGCAAAGGATTGCACCCACCAGCAAATGGATGATTAACCCCTTAATACCCAAAAACGGATAACAATTTAATAATTAACGTTTTTCTCACAGTCAAAACACACTGTCACAGGTCTGCTGTGACTGATTACCTCCCTGAAAATGAATTTCGAAGACCCCTGAGCTCTCTAGAGACGATCTGGATCATGGAGGATGAAGTAGACAGATTGTGACTGAATTTTTACTGCGCAAAAAAGCGCTAAAATAGGCCCCTCCCACTCATATTACAACAGTGGGGAAGCTCAGATAACTGTTTCTATGCAGAAAACAAAGATGGCCATGTGGTAAAAATCATGCCCCAATAAGTTTTATCACCAAGTACCTCACAAAAAACGATTAACATACCAGTAAACGTTTTAAACATACATTTGAAAAGTTATGAATTGTTATTAATAAGCCTGCTACCAGTCGCTTTTACTGCAGTTAAGGCTCATACATTATTTCAGTATTAACAGTATTTTCAGAGTCAATTCCATTCCTTAGAAAAATACATTCAGTGTACACACTCTCATCAGCCTAATACCAGTCGCTATCACTGCATTTAAGGCTGAACTTACTTTACATTGGTATCAGCAGTATTTTCTCAGTCAATTCCATTCCTCAGAAAAATAATTTACTGCACATACCTCATTTGCAGAGGGGCCCTGCATGCTATTCCCCTTCTCTGAAGTTACCTCACTCCTCAGATGAGAACAGCCAGTGGATCTTAGTTACGTCTGCTAAGATCATAGAAAACGCAGGCAGATTCTTCTCCTAATGCTGCCTGAGAACAAACAGCACACTCCGGTGCCATTTAAAATAACAAACTTTTGATTGTAGAAATAAACTAAGTTAAAAAACACCACAGACCTCTCACAGCGACCTATCTTTAGTTAGGCTGCAAGAGAATGACTGAATGTGACATGTGAGGGGAGGAGCTATATAGCAGCTCTGCTTGGGTGATCCTCTTGCAGCTTCCTGTTAGGAAGAGATATATTCCATAAGTAATGGATGACCCGTGGACTGACTACACTTAACAAGAGAAAGGAGACTCACAAGAAAGAGCAGATAACTCAGAAACTCTTCTTGCAGAAGAGATGGCCAAAAGAAACAACACTTTCCAAGAAAGTAGTTTAATGTCAAAAGAATGCATAGGTTCAAATGGAGGAGCCTGTAAAGCCTTCAGAAACAAATTAAGACTCCAAGGAGGAGAAATTGACTTAATGACAGGCTTAATACGAATTAAAGCCTGTACAAAATAGTGTATATCAGGAAGTATAGCAATCTTTCTGTGAAATAAAACAGAAAGAGCAGAGATTTGTCCTTTCTAGGAACTTGCAGACAAACCCTTATCCAAACCATCCTGAGGAAACTGTAAAATTCTAGGAATTCTAAAAGAATGCCAGGAGAATTTATGAGAAGAACACCATGAAATGTAAGTCTTCCAAACTCTATAATAAATCTTTCTAGAGACAGATTTACAAGCTTGTAATATAGTATTAATCACTGAGTCAGAAAAACCTCTATGACTCAGAACTAAGCGTTCAATTTCCATACCTTCAAATTTAATGATTTGAAATCCTGATGGAAAAACGGACCTTGAGATAGTAGGTCCGGCCGTAACGGAAGTGGCCAAGGCGGGCAACTGGACATCCGAAGCAGATCCGCATACCAAAACCTGTGTGGCTATGCTGGAGCCACCAGCATCACAAAAGACTGTTCCATGATGATCTTGGAGATCACTCTTGGAAGGAGAACTAGAGGCGGGAAGATGTAAGCAGGATGATAACACCAAGGAAGTGTCAGCGCATCAACTGCTTCCGCCTGCAAATCCCTGGACCTGGACAGGTATCTGGGAAGTTTCTTGTTTAGATGAGAGGCCATGAGATCTATCTCTGGAAGACCCCACATCTGAACAATCTGAGAAAACACATCTGGATGGAGAGACCACTCCCCTGGATGTAAAGTCTGGCGGCTGAGATAATCCACCTCCCAATTGTCTACACCTGGGATCTGCACCGCAGAGATTAGACAGGAGCTGGATTCCGCCCAAGCAAGTATCCAAGATACTTCTTTCATAGCTTGAGGACTGTGAGTCCCACCCTGATGATTGACATAAGCCACAGTTGTGATATTGTCTGTCTGAAAACATATGAACGGTTCTCTCTTTAGCAGAGGCCAGAACTGAAGAGCCCTGAGAATTGCACAGAGTTCTAAAATATTTATTGGTAATCTCGCCTCTTGAGATTTCCAAACCCCTTGTGCTGTCAGAGATCCCCAAACAGCTCCCCAACCTGAAAGACTTGCATCTGTTGAGATCACAGTCCAGGATGGCCGAACAAAAGAAGCCCCTTGAACCAAACGATGGTGATCTATCCACCATGTCAGAGAGTGTCGTACATTGGGATTCAAGGATATTAATTGTGATATATTTGTATAATCCCTGCACCATTGATTCAGCATACAAAGCTGTAGAGGTCTCATGTGAAAACGAGCAAAGGGGATCGCGTCCGATGCTGCAGTCATGAGACCTAAAACTTCCATGCACATAGCTACTGAAGGGAATGACTGAGACTGAAGGTGCCGGCATGCTGCGACCAATTTTAAACGTCTCTTATCTGTTAGAGACAGAGTCATGGACACTGAATCTATCTGGAAGCCTAAAAAGGTGACTCGTCTGAGGAATCAATCTTTTTGGTAAATTGATCCTCCAACCATGTTTCCGAAGAAACAACACTAGTTGATTTGTGTGAGATTCTAAAGTACGTAAAGACTGAGCTAGTACCAAGATATCGTCCAAATAAGGAAACACCGCAATACCCAGTTCTCTGATTACAGATTGTAGGGCACCCAGAACATTTGAAAAGATTCTTGGAGCTGTTGTTAGGCCAAATGGAAGAGCAACAAATTGGTAATGCTTGTCTAGAAAAGAGAATCTCAGAAACAGATAGTGTTCTGGATGAATCGGAATATGAAGGTATGCATCCTGCACGTCTATTGTGGACATATAATGTCCTTGCTGAACAAAAGGCAGAATAGTCCTTATAGTCACCATCTTGAAAGTTGGTACTCTTACATAATGATTCAAAATTTTCAGATCCAGAACTGGTCTGAATAAATTTTCTCTCTTTGGTACAATGAGTAGGTTGGAATAAAACCCCAAGCCTTGTTCCTGAGGAGGAACTGGCATGATTACCCCTGAAGACTCCAGGTCTGAAACACACATCAGAAAAGCCTGAGCTTTTACTGGATTTACAGGGATACGTGAGAGAAAACATAATTTTTGCTTACCTGATAAATTCCTTTCTCCTGTAGTGTAGTCAGTCCACGGGTCATCATTACTTCTGGGATATTAACTCCTCCCCAACAGGAAGTGCAAGAGGATCACCCAAGCAGAGCTGCTATATAGCTCCTCCCCTCTACGTCACACCCAGTCATTCGACCGAGAACCAAACGAGAAAGGAGAAACTATAGGGTGCAGTGGTGACTGGAGTATAATTTAAAAATTTAGACCTGCCATAAAAAACAGGGCGGGCCGTGGACTGACTACACTACAGGAGAAAGGAATTTATCAGGTAAGCATAAATTATGTTTTCTTCTGTTAAGTGTAGTCAGTTCACGGGTCATCATTACTTCTGGGATACCAATACCAAAGCTAAAGTGCACGGATGACGGGAGGGACAGGCAGGATCTTTATACGGAAGGGACCACTGCCTGAAGAACCTTTCTCCCAAAAACAGCCTCCGAAGAAGCAAAAGTGTCAAATTTGTAAAATTTGGAAAAAGTATGAAGAGAAGACCAAGTTGCAGCCTTGCAAATCTGTTCAACAGATGCCTCATTCTTAAATGCCCAAGTGGAAGCCACAGCTCTAGTAGAATGAGCTGTAATTCTTTCAGGAGGCTGCTGTCCAGCAGTCTCATAGGCTAAACGTATTATGCTACGAAGCCAAAAAGAGAGAGAGGTAGCAGAAGCTTTTTGACCTCTCCTCTGTCCAGAATAAACGACAAACAGGGAAGAAGTTTGGCGAAAATCTTTAGTTGCCTGTAAATAAAATTTCAGGGCACGAACTACATCCAAATTGTGTAGAAGTCGTTCCTTCTTTGAAGAAGGGTTAGGACACAATGATGGGACAACAATCTCCTGATTGATATTCCTATTAGTGACTACCTTAGGTAAGAACCCAGGTTTAGTACGCAGAACTACCTTGTCTGAATGAAAAATCAGATAAGGAGAATCACAATGTAAGGCCGATAACTCAGAGACTCTTCGAGCCGAGGAAATAGCCATTAAAAACAGAACTTTCCAAGATAACAGCTTGATATCAATGGAATGAAGGGGTTCAAACGGAACACCCTGTAAAACGTTAAGAACTAAGTTTAAGCTCCACGGCGGAGCAACAGTTTTAAACACAGGCTTAATCCTGGCCAAAGCCTGACAAAAAGCCTGAACGTCTGGAACTTCTGACAGACGTTTGTGTAAAAGGATGGACAGAGCTGAGATCTGTCCCTTTAAGGAACTAGCAGATAAACCCTTTTCTAAACCCTCTTGTAGAAAGGACAATATCCTAGGAATCCTAACCTTACTCCATGAGTAACTCTTGGATTCGCACCAATGTAAGTATTTACGCCATATTTTATGGTAAATCTTTCTGGTAACAGGTTTCCTAGCCTGTATTAAGGTATCAATTACTGACTCCGAAAATCCACGCTTTGATAAAATCAAGCGTTCAATTTCCAAGCAGTCAGCTTCAGAGAAATTAGATTTTGATGTTTGAAAGGACCCTGAATTAGAAGGTCCTGTCTCAGAGGCAGAGACCAAGGTAGACAGGATGACATGTCCACTAGATCTGCATACCAGGTCCTGCGTGGCCACGCAGGCGCTATTAGAATCACCGATGCTCTCTCCTGTTTGATCCTGGCAATCAATCGAGGAAGCATCGGGAAGGGTGGAAACACATAGGCCATCCCGAAGGTCCAAGGTGCTGTCAAAGCATCTACCAGGACCGCTCCCGGGTCCCTGGACCTGGACCCGTAACAAGGAAGCTTGGCGTTCTGGCGAGACGCCATGAGATCTATCTCTGGTTTGCCCCAAAGTCGAAGTATTTGGGCAAAGACCTCCGGATGAAGTTCCCACTCCCCCGGATGAAAAGTCTGACGACTTAGGAAATCCGCCTCCCAGTTCTCCACTCCAGGAATGTGGATCGCTGACAGGTGGCAAGAGTGAGACTCTGCCCAGCGAATTATCTTTGATACTTCCATCATCGCTAGGGAGCTTCTTGTCCCTCCTTGATGGTTGATGTAAGCTACAGTCGTGATGTTGTCCGACTGAAACCTGATGAACCCCCGAGTTGTTAACTGAGGCCAAGCCAGAAGGGCATTGAGAACTGCTCTCAATTCCAGAATGTTTATTGGAAGGAGACTCCTCCTGAGTCCATGATCCCTGAGCCTTCAGGGAATTCCAGACAGCGCCCCAACCTAGTAGGCTGGCGTCTGTTGTTACAATTGTCCAATCTGGTCTGCTGAATGGCATCCCCCTGGACAGATGTGGCCGAGAGAGCCACCATAGAAGAGAATTTCTGGTCTCTTGGTCCAGATTCAGAATAGGGGACAAATCTGAGTAATCCCCATTCCACTGACTTAGCATGCACAATTGCAGCGGTCTGAGATGTAGGCGTGCAAAGGGTACTATGTCCATTGCCGCTACCATTAAGCCGATTACCTCCATGCATTGAGCCACAGACGGGTGTTGAATGGAATGAAGGACACGGCAAGCATTTTGAAGCTTTGTCAACCTGCCTTCTGTCAGGTAGATCTTCATTTCTACAGAATCTATAAGAGTCCCCAAGAAGGGAACTCTTGTGAGTGGAAAGAGAGAAGTTTTCTCTTCGTTCACCTTCCACCCATGCGACCTTAGAAATGCCAGTACTAACTCTGTATGAGACTTGGCAGTTTGAAAGCTTGACGCTTGTATCAGAATGTCGTCTAGGTACGGAGCCACCGAAATTCCTCGCGGTCTTAGTACCGCCAGAAGAGCGCCCAGAACCTTTGTGAAGATTCTTGGAGCCGTAGCCAATCCGAATGGAAGAGCTACAAACTGGTAATGCCTGTCTAGGAAGGCAAACCTTAGATACCGGTAATGATCTTTGTGAATCGGTATGTGAAGGTAAGCGTCCTTTAAATCCACTGTGGTCATGTACTGACCCTTTTGGATCATGGGTAAGATTGTCCGAATAGTTTCCATTTTGAACGATGGAACTCTTAGGAATTTGTTTAAGATCTTTAAATCCAAGATTGGTCTGAAGGTTCCTTCTTTCTTGGGAACCACAAACAGATTTGAGTAAAACCCCTGTCCGTGCTCCGACCGCGGAACCGGGTGGATCACTCCCATTAGCAAAAGATCTTGTACACAGCGTAGAAACGCCTCTTTCTTTATTTGGTTTGTTGACAACCTTGAAAGATGAAATCTCCCTTTTGGGGGAGAGATTTTGAAGTCCAGAAGATATCCCTGAGATATGATCTCTAACGCCCAGGGATCCTGGACATCTCTTGCCCAAGCCTGGGCGAAGAGAGAAAGTCTGCCCCCCACTAGATCCGTTCCCGGATCGGGGGCCCTCAATTCATGCTGTCTTAGGGGCAGCAGCAGGTTTTCTGGCCTGCTTGCCCTTGTTCCCGGACTGGTTAGGTTTCCAGCCTTGTCTGTAGCGAGCAACAGCTCCTTCCTGTTTTGGTGCAGAGGAAGTTGATGCTGCTCCTGCCTTGAAGTTACGAAAGGCACGAAAATTAGACTGTCTAGCCCTAGGTTTGGCTCTGTCTTGAGGCAGGGCATGGCCTTTACCTCCTGTAATGTCAGCGATAATTTCTTTCAAACCGGGCCCGAATAAGGTCTGCCCTTTGAAAGGTATGTTAAATAATTTAGATTTAGAAGTAACATCAGCTGACCAGGATTTTAGCCACAGTGCTCTACGTGCCTGAATGGCGAATCCGGAATTCTTAGCCGTAAGTTTAGTTAAATGTACTACGGCATCTGAAATAAATGAATTAGCTAGCTTAAGGGTTTTAAGCTTATTTGAAATCTCATCTATAGTTATTGAGTCAAGAGTCTCCTCCAGAGACTCGGACCAAAATGCGGCCGCAGCCGTGACAGACGCAATACATGCAAGGGGTTGCAATATAAAACCTTGTTGAACAAACATTTTCTTAAGGTAACCCTCTAATTTTTTATCCATTGGATCAGAAAAGGCACAGCTATCCTCCACCGGGATAGTGGTACGCTTAGCCAGAGTAGAAACCGCTCCCTCCACCTTAGGGACCATCTGCCATAAGTCCCGTGTGGTGGCGTCTATTGGAAACATTTTTCTAAATAAAGGAGGGGGGGAAAAGGGTACACCGGGCCTATCCCACTCCTTAGTAATTATCTCTGTAAGTCTCTTAGGTATAGGAAATACGTCAGTACTCGCTGGTACTGCATAGTATCTATCCAGCCTACATAATTTCTCTGGGATTGCAACGGTGTTACAATCATTCAGAGCCGCTAATACCTCCCCTAGCAGTACACGGAGGTTTTCTAGTTTAAACTTAAAATTTGAAATGTCTGAATCCACTCTATTTGGATCAGATCCGTCACCTGCAGATTGAAGCTCTCCGTCCTCATGTTCTGCAAATTGTGACGCAGTATCTGACATGGCCCTAATATTATCAGCGCACTCTGTTCTCACCCCAGAGTGATCTCGCTTACCTCTGAGTTCTGGTAATTTGGACAAAACTTCAGTCATAACATTAGCCATGTCCTGTAGTGTGATTTGAAATGGCCGCCCTGAAGTACTCGGCGTTACAATATCACGCACCTCCCGAGTGGGAGATGCAGGTACTGACACGTGAGGCAAGTTAGTCGGCATAACTTCCCCCTCGTTGTTTGGTGAATGATGTTCAATTTGTACAGATGGACTTTTATTTAAAGTAGCATCAATGCAATTAGTACATAAATTTCTATTGGGCTCCACCTTGGCTTTTGCACATATAGCACAGAGATATTCCTCTGAGTCAGACATGTTTAACAAACTAGCAATTAAACTAGCAAGCTTGGAAATACTTTTCAACTCAATTTACAAGTAACATGAAAAACACACTGTGCCTTTAAGAAGCACAGAAAAAAAAAAAACTATGACAGTTGAATAACAATGAACCGGAGAAATTATAAAAACCAAAATTTTTCCCGGTAAAGGCATAAATTTAGCAAAGGATTGCCCCCATTAGCAATGGATAACTAACCCTTAATAGCAGAAAAAAATGTACAAAATATAAACGTTTTTTATCACAGTCAAAGCACAATCTCACAGGTCTGCTGTGAGTGATTACCTCCCTCAAAATAATTTTTGAAGACCCTTGAACTCTGTAGAGACGATCCGGATCATGCAGGGAGAGAAACAGACTTGTGACTGAATTTCTGATGCGTAGCAAAAGCGCCAAAATAGGCCCCTCCCCCTCACACACAGCAGTGAGGGAAGTTCAGTAAACTGTCTTAAATTAAAATAAACGACAGCCAAGTGGAAAAACAGTGCCCAAAACAATTTTTCACCCAGTACCTCAGATAATTAAACGATTTAACATGCCAGCAAAACGTTTAAAATCAAATAACATGAAATGTCATTAAACAGCCTGTTGCTAGACGTTCCCACTGCAAGTTAGGCTAAAAGTTATATGCATATAGTATTATCCCAGTGAAGTACCATTCCCCAGAATACTGAAGTGTAAACATATATACATAACAGCCTGATACCAGTTGCTACTACTGCATTTAAGGCTGAACTTACATTATATCGGTATTGGCAGTATTTTCTCAGTCAATTCCATTCCTCAGAAAATAATATACTGCAACATACCTCCTTGCAGGTGAACCTGCCCGCTGTCCCCTGATCTGAAGTTTACCTCACTCCTCAGAATGGCCGAGAACAGCAAAATGAATCTTAGCTACGCCGGCTAAAATCATCCAAAAACTCAGGTAGATTCTTCTTCAAATTCTACCTGAGAAGGAACAACACACTCCGGTGCTGTTTTAAAATAAACTTTTGATTGAAGATATAAAAACTAAGTATAATCACCACAGTCCTCTCACACATCCTATCTATTAGTTGGGTGCAAGAGAATGACTGGGTGTGACGTAGAGGGGAGGAGCTATATAGCAGCTCTGCTTGGGTGATCCTCTTGCACTTCCTGTTGGGGAGGAGTTAATATCCCAGAAGTAATGATGACCCGTGGACTGACTACACTTAACAGGAGAAACAATCTTCTCATAGGAGGTCTTACTCTGAATCCTATTCGATACCCTTGAGAGACAATGCTCTGAATCCAATGATTTTGGACAGATTTTATCAAAAAATCCTTGAAAAACCTTAATCTGCCCCCTACCAGTGGAGCTGGAATGAGGGCCGCACCTTCATGCTGACTTAGGGGCTGACTTTGGTTTCCTAAATGGCTTGGATTTATTCCAATTTGAGGAAGGCTTCCAATTGGAAGCAGATTCCTTGGGGGGAGGATTAAGTTTTTGTTCCTTATTCTGACGAAAGGAACGAAAATGCTTAGAAGCCTTAGATTTACCCTTAGGTTTTTTATCCTGAGGCAGAAAAAACATAATTTATGTAAGAACTTACCTGATAAATTCATTTCTTTCATATTAACAAGAGTCCATGAGCTAGTGACGTATGGGATATACATTCCTACCAGGAGGGGCAAAGTTTCCCAAACCTTAAAATGCCTATAAATACACCCCTCACCACACCCACAAATCAGTTTAACGAATAGCCAAGAAGTGGGGTGATAAGAAAAAAAGTGCGAAGCATATAAAATAAGGAATTGGAATAATTGTGCTTTATACAAAAAAATCATAACCACCACAAAAAAGGGCGGGCCTCATGGACTCTTGTTAATATGAAAGAAATGAATTTATCAGGTAAGTTCTTACATAAATTATGTTTTCTTTCATGTAATTAACAAGAGTCCATGAGCTAGTGACGTATGGGATAATGACTACCCAAGATGTGGATCTTTCCACACAAGAGTCACTAGAGAGGGAGGGATAAAATAAAGACAGCCAATTCCTGCTGAAAATAATCCACACCCAAAATAAAGTTTAACAAAAAACATAAGCAGAAGATTCAAACTGAAACCGCTGCCTGAAGAACTTTTCTACCAAAAACTGCTTCAGAAGAAGAAAATACATCAAAATGGTAGAATTTAGTAAAAGTATGCAAAGAGGACCAAGTTGCTGCTTTGCAGATCTGGTCAACCGAAGCTTCATTCCTAAACGCCCAGGAAGTAGATACTGACCTAGTAGAATGAGCTGTAATTCTGTGAGGCGGAATTTTACCCGACTCAACATAGGCAAGATGAATTAAAGATTTCAACCAAGATGCCAAAGAAATGGCAGAAGCTTTCTGGCCTTTCCTAGAACCGGAAAAGACAACAAAGAGACTAGAAGTCTTACGGAAAGATTTCGTAGCTTCAACATAATATTTCAAAGCTCTAACAACATCCAAAGAATGCAATGATTTCTCCTTAGAATTCTTAGGATTAGGACATAATGAAGGAACCACAATTTCTCTACTAATGTTGTTGGAATTCACAACTTTAGGTAAAAATTCAAAAGAAGTTCGCAACACCGCCTTATCCTGATGAAAAATCAGAAAAGGAGACTCACACGAAAGAGCAGATAATTCAGAAACTCTTCTAGCAGAAGAGATGGCCAAAAGGAACAAAACTTTCCAAGAAAGTAATTTAATGTCCAATGAATGCATAGGTTCAAACGGAGGAGCTTGAAGAGCTCCCAGAACCAAATTCAAACTCCAAGGAGGAGAAATTGACTTAATGACAGGTTTTATACGAACCAAAGCTTGTACAAAACAATGAATATCAGGAAGAATAGCAATCTTTCTGTGAAAAAGAACAGAAAGAGCGGAGATTTGTCCTTTCAAAGAACTTGCGGACAAACCCTTATCTAAACCATCCTGAAGAAACTGTAAAATTCTCGGTATTCTAAAAGAATGCCAAGAAAAATGATGAGAAAGACACCAAGAAATATAAGTCTTCCAGACTCTATAATATATCTCTCGAGATACAGATTTACGAGCCTGTAACATAGTATTAATCACGGAGTCAGAGAAACCTCTATGACCAAGAATCAAGCGTTCAATCTCCATACCTTTAAATTTAAGGATTTCAGATCCGGATGGAAAAAAGGACCTTGTGACAGAAGGTCTGGTCTTGACGGAAGAGTCCATGGCTGGCAAGATGCCATCCGGACAAGATCCGCATACCAAAACCTGTGAGGCCATGCCGGAGCTATTAGCAGAACAAACGAGCATTCCCTCAGAATCTTGGAGATTACTCTTGGAAGAAGAACTAGAGGCGGAAAGATATAGGCAGGATGATACTTCCAAGGAAGTGATAATGCATCCACTGCCTCCGCCTGAGGATCCCGGGATCTGGACAGATACCTGGGAAGTTTCTTGTTTAGATGAGAGGCCATCAGATCTATCTCTGGAAGCCCCCACAATTGAACAATCTGAAGAAATACCTCTGGGTGAAGAGACCATTCGCCCGGATGCAACGTTTGGCGACTGAGATAATCCGCTTCCCAATTGTCTACACCTGGGATATGAACCGCAGAGATTAGACAGGAGCTGGATTCCGCCCAAACCAAAATTCGAGATACTTCTTTCATAGCCAGAGGACTGTGAGTCCCTCCTTGATGATTGATGTATGCCACAGTTGTGACATTGTCTGTCTGAAAACAAATGAACGATTCTCTCTTCAGAAGAGGCCAAAACTGAAGAGCTCTGAAAACTGCACGGAGTTCCAAGATATTGATCGGTAATCTCACCTCCTGAGATTCCCAAACTCCTTGTGCCGTCAGAGATCCCCACACAGCTCCCCAACCTGTGAGACTTGCATCTGTTGAAATTACAGTCCAGGTCGGAAGAACAAAAGAAGCCCCCTGAATTAAACGATGGTGATCTGTCCACCACGTTAGAGAGTGCCGAACAATCGGTTTTAAAGATATTAATTGATATATCTTCGTGTAATCCCTGCACCATTGGTTCAGCATACAGAGCTGAAGAGGTCGCATGTGAAAACGAGCAAAGGGGATCGCGTCCGATGCGAACGCCGACATTTTTGGCGCAAAATAACGTCAAAAATGACGCAACTTCCGGCGACACGTATGACGCCGGAAACGGAAAAGAATTTTTGCGCCAAAAAAGTCCGCACCAAGAATGACGCAATAAAATGAAGCATTTTCAGCCCCCGCGAGCCTAACAGCCCACAGGGAAAAAAGTCAAATTTTTGAGGTAAGAAAAAATATGATAATTTAAAGCATAATCCCAAATATGAAACTGACTGTCTGGAAATAAGGAAAGTTGAACATTCTGAGTCAAGGCAAATAAATGTTTGAATACATATATTTAGAACTTTATAAATAAAGTGCCCAACCATAGCTTAGAGTGTCACAGAAAATAAGACTTACTTACCCCAGGACACTCATCTACATGTTTGTAGAAAGCCAAACCAGTACTGAAACGAGAATCAGTAGAGGAAATGGTAAATATAAGAGTATATCGTCGATCTGAAAAGGGAGGTAAGAGATGAATCTCTACGACCGATAACAGAGAACCTTATGAAATAGACCCCGTAGAAGGAGATCACTGCATTCAATAGGCAATACTCTCCTCACATCCCTCTGACATTCACTGCACGCTGAGAGGAAAACCGGGCTCCAACTTGCTGCGGAGCGCATATCAACGTAGAATCTAGCACAAACTTACTTCACCACCTCCTTTGGAGGCAAAGTTTGTAAAACTGATTTGTGGGTGTGGTGAGGGGTGTATTTATAGGCATTTTAAGGTTTGGGAAACTTTGCCCCTCCTGGTAGGAATGTATATCCCATACGTCACTAGCTCATGGACTCTTGTTAATTACATGAAAGAAACTCCTTTTCCCCCAGTGATAGTTGAAATAATAGAATCCAACTGAGAACCAAATAAATTATTACCTTGGAAAGAAAGAGATAGTAATCTAGATTTAGATGTCATATCAGCATTCCAAGATTTAAGCCACAAAGCTCTTCTAGCTAACACAGCTAAAGACATGGATCTAACATCAATTTTGATAATATCAAAAATGGCATCACAAATAAAATGATTAGCATGTTGCAGTAAGCGAATAATGCTAGATATGTCAGAATCCAATTAATGTTGCGCTAAATTCTCCAACCAGAAAGTTGAGGCAGCCGCAACATCAGCCAAAGAAATAGCAGATCTGAGAAGATGACCTGAATATAAATATCCTTAGATAAGATTCAAGCTTCCTATCTAAAGGATCCTTAAAGGAAGTACTATCTTCCATAGGAATAGTGGTACGTTTAGCAAGAGCAGAAATAGCCCCATCAACTTTGGTGATTTTTTTCCCAAAACTCTATAGATTTTGCTGGTAAAGGATACAATTTTTTAAACCTTGAAGAAGGAATAAAAGTACCACCTGGCTTATTCCATTCCTTAGAAATCATATCAGAAATAGCCTCAGGAATAGGAAAATCCCCTGGAGAAACCACAGGAGGTTTAAAAACAGCATTTAAACGTTTATTAGACTGAACGTCAATAGGACTGGTCACTTCAATATCCAAAGTAATTAACACTTCTTTTAATAAAGAACGCATATACTCTATTTTAAATAAATAAGTAGATTTGTCAGTGTCAATGTCTGAGGAAGGATCTTCTGAATCAGATAGCTCCTCATCAGAAGAGGATAAATTATTATGTTGTTGGTCATTTGAAATTTCATCAGCTAAATGAGAAGTTTTAAAAGACCTTTTACGTTTATTAGAAGGTGGAAATGCAGACAAAGCCTTCAGAATAGAATCAGAAACAAATTCTTTAAAATTTACAGGTATATCATGCACATTAGAAGTTGAAGGAACTGCAACTGGCAATGTACTATTATTGATGGAAACACTATCTGCATGTAAAAGTTTATCATGACAACTATTACAAATGACATTCAGTGGAATAATTTCTACAATTTTACAACAAATGCACTTAGCTTTGGTAGAACCGATGTCAGGCAGCAATGTTCCAGCAGAAACTTCTGAGACAGGATCAGATTGGGACATCTTACACAATGTAAGAGAAAAAACAACATATAAAGCAAAATTATCTATTTCCTTAAATGACAGTTTCAGGAATGGGAAAAAATGCAATAGCATAGGCCTCTGATAGAGAAAAAAAGCAAGAGGCATACATACAAGGGGTATTGAAATAATGAAAAAAATTTGGCGCCAAGTATGACGCACAACGTAACGTAAACTTTTTTGGCGCCAAAAATAACCGGAAATGACACACTCTCATCACTGATGACGCTGCCGTGCGAAAAGTCTCGCCGTCACGTATGACGCCGGAAATTACGAAGTTGCGTC
This sequence comes from Bombina bombina, assembly GCF_027579735.1. Lineage (NCBI taxonomy): Eukaryota > Metazoa > Chordata > Amphibia > Anura > Bombinatoridae > Bombina > Bombina bombina. The sequence continues at coordinate 1,175,685,861 of NC_069499.1, read as the reverse complement.
ATAAACGTATTTTTTCGCGCCAAAAATATTTTCGCGCCAAGAATGACGCAATAAAGTTTCGCATTTGACGCACCCACGGGCCTAATAACCGCAATTGCAAGAAGTAGTCAATTTGAAAAAGACTAATAAATAAATAAATAAATTTCTTAAAAATGTTTATATTCCCAAATATGAAACTGACAGTCTGCAGAAGGAAATACATGAACCTGACTCATGGCAAATATAAGTACAATACATATATTTAGAACTTTATATAAATGCATAAAGTGCCTAACCATAGCTGAGAGTGTCTTAAGTAATGAAAACATACTTGCCAAAAGACACCCATCCAGATATAGCAGATAGCCAAACCAGTACTAAAACAGTTATTAGTAGAGGTAATGGTAAATTGAGAGTATATCGTCGATCTGAAAAGGGAGGTAGGAGATTAATCTCTACAACCGATAACAGAGAACCTATGAAATAGACCCCCGTTAGGGAAATCATCGTATTCAAATAAGTGATACTCCCTTCACGTCCCTCTGACATTCGCTGTACTCTGAGAGGAATCGGGCTTCAACAATGTTGAGAAGCGCATATCAACGTAGAAATCTTAGCACAAACTTACTTCACCACCTCCATAGGAGGCAAAGTTTGTAAAACTGAATTGTGGGTGTGGTGAGGGGTGTATTTATAGGCATTTTGAGGTTTGGGAAACTTTGCCCCTCCTGGTAGGATTGTATATCCCATATGTCATTAGCTCATGGACTCTTGCCAATTACATGAAAGAAATAATTCTGAAGACTAAAATAAGATACCAAAAATGGAAGGGTGAAGCCTGACTAACCCCTAAAGAAGGAAACAAATTACTGAATTGTTCTACTCTAATAGAGGAGGGAAAATCTTGTTTTAGCCTATGTAAATAGGCTAAAACAAGGTACATAAGAGTGACTAGGCTAAATTAACTCTTTGGAACTAAGGCTAAGAAATCAGATCTCCAGAGTTAAATCTGACAAATCCAATAAGAGTAAAAGACCTGATTCTCTGGAAGATAAAAGCAAATGATATCTGTTAACCAAGGGGTTTGAGAGCAGAGAAGAAAGTATTGACGATCCTGCTAGACTTAACCTAGGTCAATAAGTACCCTAAAAGGATGTATAGTGTAAGCTAGGAAAGTACCAAGGGAAACCCAAGCAAAGTCCAAATTATGTTGGGTAGTATGAAATTCATACAGCAGAATATTGATAATCTTAGATGCAATTTACAAATTCTATGTTACAATGCAATAAAGACTTGCTTGCATCTGATGGATGTGTAGACCTGCAAGCAGGGTCTTACTTATACAATCAACTAAACAAATCATACAAAATGTGTAAAAAAGCAAAGTGATCTGCAATTTATCCGTAAGAGTGTGATCCCAATGTTTGAAAAAGTAAAGTGGTAAGAGACATGTGAAAAATGTATGCATAGAATGGTTTCAAAAGCTTCCAAATGGCACCCCTCTGTAAAACTGTGAAAAGACTATCTCCTCTTGATAATAGTGGAAGCGTTATGGGCAAGCCAAGAAGATTCAAGTAGGAATGAAATTCTAGAGGATATGATTAGGGATATTTTAAGACGTTAATTTACCACCCATGGCATTGAAGACATCTCAGCACAGTGGTTGTATGAGCCCTTGATAGTCAAAAGGCCAAAGCCATGATAAGGAGGTTGACTAGGAACGTGAAATCATAGAGAGTAGAGGTGTGTATTCAGCAGTTTTATTTCACTGCTGAAGTCTGATGCGCAAGTGAAACACACTAAGATCTGGATTTGCACAAATATAAGTTTGTTTTACTTGCACAAGAGGATATTCAGCTCCAAAAAGAGCCGAATACCGAAAGCAGCCTCCGACTTCCACATTCGGCAGTGAACAAAACTGCAGGATGCACACCCAATTGCCACAGATGTATGATAAACATTAAGTGCTCTGAGCAGTGGTCAGAAATGGTCTTCTCATATCTACGATAAGAAAGTTGATAATCTGTGTTATCATCCATGATGATATAGGATCCTGCTAGGAGTAATTCCTCCACCGTGACTAAAAAGGCTAAATTAAGAAGTGGGTATACGAGAATTGAAGAAGAAATCTGCTGGATGGAGAAAAAAAAACATAATTTATGCTTACCTGATAAATTCCTTTCTCCTGTAGTGTAGTCAGTCCACGGGTCATCATTACTTATGGGATATTAACTCCTCCCCAACAGGAAGTGCAAGAGGATCACCCAAGCAGAGCTGCTATATATGCTCCTCCCCTCTACGTCACACCCAGTCATTCGACCAAGAACCAAACGAGAAAGGAGAAACTATAGGGTGCAGTGGTGACTGGAGTATAATTAAAAAATTTAGACCTGCCTTAAAAAACAGGGCGGGCCGTGGACTGACTACACTACAGGAGAAAGGAATTTATAAGGTAAGCATAAATTATGTTTTCTCCTGTTAAGTGTAGTCAGTCCACGGGTCATCATTACTTATGGGATACCAATACCAAAGCTAAGTACACGGATGACGGGAGGGACAGGCAGGATCTCTATACGGAAGGAACCACTGCCTGAAGAACCTTTCTCCCAAAAACAGCCTCCGAAGAAGCAAAAGTGTCAAATTTGTAAAATTTGGAAAAAGTATGAAGAGAAGACCAAGTTGCAGCCTTGCAAATCTGTTCAACAGAGGCCTCGTTCTTAAAGGCCCAAGTGGAAGCCACAGCTCTAGTAGAATGAGCTGTAATCCTTTCAGGAGGTTGCTGTCCAGCAGTCTCATAGGCTAAACGTATTATGCTACGAAGCCAAAAGGATAGAGAGGTAGCAGATGCTTTTTGACCTCTCCTCTGTCCAGAATAAACGACAAACAGGGAAGAAGTTTGTCGAAAATCTTTAGTTGCCTGTAAATAAAATTTCAGGGCACGGACTACATCTAGATTGTGCAGAAGTCGTTCCTTCTTTGAAGAAGGGTTAGGACACAATGATGGAACAACAATCTCTTGATTGATATTCTTGTTAGTGACTACCTTAGGTAAGAACCCAGGTTTAGTACGCAGAACTACCTTATCTGAATGAAAAATCAGATACGGAGAATCACAATGTAAGGCTGATAATTCAGAGATTCTACGAGCCGAGGAATTAGCCATTAAAAACAGAACTTTCCAAGATAACAGCTTGATATCAATGGAGTGAAGGGGTTCAAATGGAACACCCTGTAAAACGTTAAGAACTAAGTTTAAGCTCCAAGGCGGAGCAACAGATTTAAACACAGGCTTAATCCTTGTCAAAGCCTGACAAAAAGCCTGAACGTCTGGAACTTCTGACAGACGCTTGTGTAAAAGGATGGACAGAGCTGAGATCTGTCCCTTTAACGAACTAGCAGATAAACCCTTTTCTAAAGTTTCTTGTAGAAAAGACAATATCCTAGGAATCCTAACCTTACTCCATGAGTAACCCTTGGATTCGCACCAGTGTAAGTATTTACGCCATATCTTATGGTAAATTTTCCTGGTAACAGGTTTCCTAGCCTGTATTAAGGTATCAATTACTGGCTCTGAAAATCCACGCTTTGATAAAATTAAGCGTTCAATTTCCATGCAGTCAGCTTCAGAGAAATTAGGTTTTGATGTTTGAAAGGACCCTGAATTAGAAGGTCCTGTCTCAGAGGCAGAGACCAAGGTGGACAGGATGACATGTCCACTAGATCTGCATACCAGGTCCTGCGTGGCCACGCAGGCGCTATTAGAATCACTGATGCTTTCTCCTGTTTGATCCTTGCAATCAAACGAGGAAGCATCGGGAAGGGTGGAAACACATAAGCCATCCTGAAGGTCCAAGGTGCTGTCAAGGCATCTATCAGGACCGCTCCCGGGTCCCTGGACCTGGACCCGTAACGAGGAAGCTTGGCGTTCCGGCGAGACGCCATGAGATCCATATCTGGTTTGCTCCAACGTCGAAGTATTTGGGCAAAGACCTCCGGATGAAGTTCCCACTCCCCCGGATGAAAAGTCTGGCGACTTAGGAAATCCGCCTCCCAGTTTTCCACTCCTGGGATGTGGATCGCTGACAGGTGGCAAGAGTGAGACTCTGCCCAGCGAATTATCTTTGATACTTCCATCATCGCTAGGGAACTTCTTGTCCCTCCCTGATGGTTGATGTAAGCCACAGTCGTGATGTTGTCCGACTGAAACCTGATAAACCTCAGAGTTGCTAACTGAGGCCAAGCCAGTAGGGCATTGAGAACTGCTCTCAATTCCAGAATGTTTATTGGAAGGAGACTCTCCTCTTGAGTCCATGATCCCTGAGCCTTCAGGGAATTCCAGACAGCGCCCCAACCTAGAAGGCTGGCGTCTGTAGTTACAATTGTCCAGTCTGGCCTGCTGAAGGGCATCCCCCTGGACAGATGTGGCCGAGAAAGCCACCATAGAAGAGAATCTCTGGTCTCCTGATCCAGATTCAGCGTAGGGGACAATCTGAGTAATCCCCATTCCACTGACTTAGCATGCACAATTGCAGCGGTCTGAGGTGCAGTCGTGCAAAAGGAACTATGTCCATTGCCGCTACCATTAAGCCGATTACCTCCATGCATTGAGCCACTGATGGGTGTTGAATGGAATGAAGGGCACGGCAAGCATTTAGAAGCTTTGTTAACCTGTCCTCTGTCAGGTAAATTTTCATTTCTACAGAATCTATAAGAGTCCCCAAGAAGGGAACTCTTGTGAGTGGTAAGAGAGAACTCTTCTCCTCGTTTACTTTCCACCCATGTGATCTCAGAAATGCCAGTACTAACTCTGTATGAGACTTGGCAGTTTGAAAGCTTGACGCTTGTATCAGAATGTCGTCTAGGTACGGAGCTACCGAAATTCCTCGCGGTCTTAGTACCGCCAGAAGAGAGCCCAGAACCTTTGTAAAGATTCTTGGAGCCGTAGCCAACCCGAAGGGAAGAGCTACAAACTGGTAATGTTTGTCTAGGAAGGCAAACCTTAGATACCGGTAATGTTCTCTGTGAATCGGTATGTGAAGGTAAGCATCCTTTAAATCCACTGTGGTCATGTACTGACCTCTTTGGATCATGGGTAAGATTGTCCGAATAGTTTCCATCTTGAATGATGGAACTCTTAGGAATTTGTTTAGGATCTTTAAATCCAATATTGGTCTGAAGGTTCCCTCTTTTTTGGGAACCACAAACAGGTTTGAGTAAAACCCTTGTCCGTGTTCCGACCGCGGAACTGGATGGATCACTCCCATTAGTAAAAGGTCTTGTACACAGCGTAGAAATGCCTCTTTCTTTATCTGGTTTGTTGACAACCTTGAAAGGTGAAATCTCCCTTGTGGGGGAGAAGCTTTGAAGTCCAGAAGATATCCCTGAGATATGATCTCCAACGCCCAGGGATCCTGGACATCTCTTGCCCAAGCCTGGGCGAAGAGAGAGAGTCTGCCCCCCACTAGATCCGTTACCGGATCAGGGGCCCTCACTTCATGCTGTCTTAGGGGCAGCAGCAGGCTTTCTGGCCTGCTTGCCCTTGTTCCAGGCCTGGTTAGGTTTCCAGCCTTGTCTGTAGCGAGCAACAGCTCCTTCCTGTTTTGGAGCAGAGGAAGTTGAAGCTGCTCCTGCCTTGAAATTACGAAAGGCACGAAAATTAGACTGTCTAGCCCTGGGTTTGGCTCTGTCTTGAGGCAGGGCATGGCCTTTACCTCCCGTAATATCAGCGATAATTTCTTTCAAACCGGGCCCGAATAAAGTCTGTCCCTTGAAAGGTATGTTAAGTAGTTTCGATTTAGAAGTTACATCAGCTGACCAGGATTTTAGCCACAGCGCTCTGCGTGCCTGAATGGCGAATCCGGAATTCTTAGCCGTAAGTTTAGTTAAATGTACTACGGCATCAGAAATAAATGAATTAGCTAGCTTAAGGGTTTTAAGCTTAAGTGAAATCTCATCTAATGTCGCTGAGTCAAGGGTGTCTTCCAGAGACTCAAACCAAAATGCTGCCACAGCCGTGACAGGCGCAATGCATGCAAGGGGTTGTAATATAAAACCTTGTTAAACAAACATTTTCTTAAGGTAACCCTCTAACTTTTTATCCATTGGATCTGAAAAAGCACAGCTATCCTCCACCGGGATAGTGGTACGCTTAGCTAAAGTAGAAACTGCTCCCTCCACCTTAGGGACTGTTTGCCATAAGTCCCGTGTGGTGGCGTCTATTGGAAACATTTTTCTGAATATAGGAGGGGGTGAGAAAGGCACACCGGGTCTGTCCCACTCCTTAGTAATAATTTCAGTAAGTCTCTTAGGTATAGGAAAAAAGTCACTACTCGTCGGTACCGCAAAATATTTATCCAACCTACACATTTTCTCTGGGATTGCAACAGTGTTACAATCATTCAGAGCCGCTAACACCTCCCCTAGCAATACACGGAGGTTTTCCAGCTTAAACTTAAAATTTGAAATGTCTGAATCCAATTTATTTGGATCAGATCCGTCACCCGCAGAATGAAGCTCTCCGTCCTCATGCTCTGCATATTGTGACGCAGTATCAGACATGGCCCTAGCATTATCAGTATACTCTGTTCTCATCCCAGAGTGATCTCGTTTACCTCTAAGTTCTGGCAATTTAGACAAAACTTCAGTCATAACATTAGCCATGTCTTGTAAAGTGATTTGTAATGGCCGCCCTGATGTACTTGGCGTTACAATATCACGCACCTCCTGAGCGGGAGATGCAGGTACTGACACGTGAGGCAAGTTAGTCGGCATAACTTCCCTCTCGTTGTCTGGTGAATGTTGCTTAACATGTACAGATTGACTTTTATTTAAAGTAGCATCAATGCAATTAGTACATAAATTTCTATTGGGCTCCACCTCGGCTTTTGAACATATTGCACAAAGAGTTTCCTCTGTGTCAGACATGTTTAAACAAACTAGCAATTAGACTAGCAAGCTTGGAAATACTTTTCAACTAAATTTACAAGCAATATGTAAAAACGTTACTGTGCCTTTAAGAAGCACACAAAAACTGTCACAGTTGAATAACAATGAACCGGATTAGTTATATAAACCAAATTTAGCAAAGGATCGCACACATTAGCAATGGATGATTACCCCTTAATATCAGAAAAAAACGTATAACAATTGACAATATAAGCGTTTTTATCACAGTCAAGCACAGTCTCACAGGTCTGCTGTGAGTGATTACCTCCCTCAAAACTAGTTTTGAAGACCCCTGAGCTCTGTGGAGACGTCCTGGATCATGCAGGGAGAAAAAGACAGACTGTGACTGAATTTCTGATGCGTAGTAAAAGCGCCAAAATAGGCCCCTCCCACTCACACTACAACAGTGAGGGAAGCTCAGTAAACTGTTTTGATTTAAAACAACGACAGCCATGTGGAAAATAAAGCCCAAAACTATTTTCACCAAGTACCTCAGATAATTAAACGATTTAACATGCCAGTAAACGTTTAAAATCTAATATATGAAATGTCATTAAAAAGCCTGCTGCTAGTCGCTCACAATGCAAGTTAGGCTAAAAGTTATATGCATACAGTATTTTCCCAGTGAAGTGCCATTCCCCAGAAATACTTAAGTGTTAACATATATACATGTCAGCCTGATACCAGTTGCTACTACTGCATTTAAGGCTGTACTTACATTATATCGGTATTAGCAGTATTTTCAAAGTCAATTCCATTCCTTAGAAAATAATATACTGCAACATACCTCTTTGCAGGTGAACCTGCCCGCTGTCCCCTGATCTGAAGTTACCTTACTCCTCAGAATGGCCGAGAACAGCAAACGGATCTTAGTTACGTCCGCTAAGATCATATACAAAAAACTCAGGTAGATTCTTCTTCAAATTCTGCCTGAGAAGGAAACAACACACTCCAGAGTCGTTTAAAATAACAAACTTTTGATTGAAGATATAAAAAACTAAGTTTAATCACCACAGTCCTCTCACACATCCTATCTATTAGTTGGGTGCAAGAGAATGACTGGGTGTGACGTAGAGGGGAGGAGCTATATAGCAGCTCTGCTTGGGTGATCCTCTTGCACTTCCTGTTGGGGAGGAGTTAATATCCCATAAGTAATGATGACCCGTGGACTGACTACACTTAACAGGAGAAAAGTATTTTATAGCCAAAGGAAATAACTTAAAGGGACACTGAACCCAAAATTTTTCTTTTGTAATTCAGAAAGAACATGCAATTTTAAGCAACTTTCTAATTTACTCCTATTATCAATTTTTCTTTGTTCTATCTTTATTTGAAAAAGAAGGCATCTAAGCTTTTTTTGGTTTCAGTATTTTGGACAGCACTTTTTTATTGGTGGATGAATTTATCCACCAATCAGCAAAGACAACCCAGGTTGTTCACAAAAAATGGGCCGGCATCTAAACTTACATTCTTGCATTTCAAATAAAGATACTAAGAGAATGAAGAACATTTGATAATAGGAGTAAATTAGAAAGTTGCTTAAAATGTCATTCTCAATCTGAATCACGAAAGAAAAATTTTGGTTACAGTGTCCCTTTAAGAAAAATTCAACCATCCTTCACAGAAATAAAATAAACCGAACAAACACTGGGTTGAAATGGTAGAGTTAGGATCATAAATACTTTAACATGAGATATATTTCAATTTAATTTTTTGCATTGCTGGGGCAGGTTTGTAAGTTGTCTTGCTGTTCTGTGCTTAAGCAACAAGCTTTTTTTTTTTTAATTCAATATTTTTTTATTGATGAATGAATGTTAAATTCTGAATACATGAAAATGAACATAAGATTGTATAAACAATTTTCACAACATTGTTAAACACAATATAAATTGCATCATCATTCTGTTAGTCATATCAGCTTTGTATTCCTTCAAATTGCAATTTGACAAATAATACCCAACAAATCAAGAAAAACATAATTTATGTAAGAACTTACCTGATAAATTAATTTCTTTCATATTAGCAAGAGTCCATGAGCTAGTGACGTATGGGATATACATTCCTACCAGGAGGGGCAAAGTTTCCCAAACCTCAAAATGCCTATAAATACACCCCTCACCACACCCACAAATTAGTTTAACGAATAGCCAAGAAGTGGGGTGATAGGAAAAAAAGTGCGAAAGCATAAAAAATAAGGAATTGGAATAGTTGTGCTTTATACAAAAAAATCAAAATCACCACAAAAAAGGGTGGGTCTCATGGACTCTTGCTAATATGAAAGAAATTAATTTATCAGGTAAGTTCTTACATAAATTATGTTTTCTTTCATGTAATTAGCAAGAGTCCATGAGCTAGTGACGTATGGGATAATGACTACCCAAGATGTGGAACTTGCACGCAAGAGTCACTAGAGAGGGAGGGATAAAATAAAGACAGCCAATTCCGCTGAAAAATAATCCACACCCCAAACAAAGTTTAAATCTTATAATGAAAAAAACTGAAATTATAAGCAGAAGAATCAAACTGAAACAGCTGCCTGAAGTACTTTTCTACCAAAAACTGCTTCAGAAGAAGAAAACACATCAAAATGGTAGAATTTAGTAAAAGTATGCAAAGAAGACCAGGTTGCTGCTTTGCAAATCTGATCAACCGAAGCTTCATTCCTAAATGCCCAGGAAGTAGAAACTGACCTAGTTGAATGAGCTGTAATCCTTTGAGGATGGAGTTCTACCCGACTCAACATAAGCATGATGAATCAAAGACTTTAACCAAGACGCCAAAGAAATGGCAGAAGCCTTCTGACCTTTCCTAGAACCAGAAAAGATAACAAATAGACTAGAAGTCTTTCGGAAATCCTTAGTAGCTTCAACATAATATTTCAAAGCTCTTACTACATCCAAAGAATGTAATGATCTTTCCTTAGAATTCTTAGGATTAGGACACAATGAAGGAACCACAATCTCTCTACTACAGGGAGTGCAGAATTATTAGGCAAGTTGTATTTTTGAGGATTAATTTTATTATTGAACAACAACCATGTTTTCAATGAACCCAAAAAACTCATTAATATCAAAGCTGAATAGTTTTGGAAGTAGTTTTTAGTTTGTTTTTAGTTATAGCTATTTTAGGGGGATATCTGTGCGTGCAGGTGACTATTACTGTGCATAATTATTAGGCAACTTAACAAAAAACAAATATATACCCATTTCAATTATTTATTTTTACCAGTGAAACCAATATAACATCTCAACATTCACAAATATACATTTCTGACATTCAAAAACAAAACAAAAACAAATCAGTGACCAATATAGCCACCTTTCTTTGCAAGGACACTCAAAAGCCTACCATCCATGGATTCTGTCAGTGTTTTGATCTGTTCACCATCAACATTGCGTGCAGCAGCAACCACAGCCTCCCAGACACTGTTCAGAGAGGTGTACTGTTTTCCCTCCTTGTAAATCTCACATTTGATGATGGACCACAGGTTCTCAATGGGGTTCAGATCAGGTGAACAAGGAGGCCATGTCATTAGATTTTCTTCTTTTATACCCTTTCTTGCCAGCCACGCTGTGGAGTACTTGGACGCGTGTGATGGAGCATTGTCCTGCATGAAAATTATGTTTTTCTTGAAGGATGCAGACTTCTTCCTGTACCACTGCTTGAAGAAGGTGTCTTCCAGAAACTGGCAGTAGGACTGGGAGTTGAGCTTGACTCCATCCTCAACCCGAAAAGGCCCCACAAGCTCATCTTTGATGATACCAGCCCAAACCAGTACTCCACCTCCACCTTGCTGGCGTCTGAGTCGGACTGGAGCTCTCTGCCCTTTACCAATCCAGCCACGGGCCCATCCATCTGGCCCATCAAGACTCACTCTCATTTCATCAGTCCATAAAACCTTAGAAAAATCAGTCTTGAGATATTTCTTGGCCCAGTCTTGACGTTTCAGCTTGTGTGTCTTGTTCAGTGGTGGTCGTCTTTCAGCCTTTCTTACCTTGGCCATGTCTCTGAGTATTGCACACCTTGTGCTTTTGGGCACTCCAGTGATGTTGCAGCTCTGAAATATGGAGAAACTGGTGGCAAGTGGCATCTTGGCAGCTGCACGCTTGACTTTTCTCAGTTCATGGGCAGTTATTTTGCGCCTTGGTTTTTCCACACGCTTCTTGCGACCCTGTTGACTATTTTGAATGAAACGCTTGATTGTTCGGTGATCGCGCTTCAGAAGCTTTGCAATTTTAAGAGTGCTGCATCCCTCTGCAAGATATCTCACTATTTTTGACTTTTCTGAGCCTGTCAAGTCCTTCTTTTGACCCATTTTGCCAAAGGAAAGGAAGTTGCCTTATAATTATGCACACCTGATATAGGGTGTTGATGTCATTAGACCACACCCCTTCTCATTACAGAGATGCACATCACCTAATATGCTTAATTGGTAGTAGGCTTTCGAGCCTATACAGCTTGGAGTAAGACAACATGCATAAAGAGGATGATGTGGTCAAAATACTCATTTGCCTAATAATTCTGCACTCCCTGTAATGTTGTTAGAATTCACAACCTTAGGTAAAAATTTAAATGAAGTCCGCAACACTGCCTTATCCTGATGAAAAATCAGAAAAGGAGATTCACAAGAAAGAGCAGATAACTCAGAAACTCTTCTAGCAGAAGAGATGGCCAAAAGAAACAAAACTTTCCAAGAAAGTAATTTAATATCTAAAGAATGCATAGGTTCAAAAGGAGGAGCTTGTAGAGCTCCCAGAACCAAATTCAAACTCCAAGGAGGAGAAATTGACTTAATGACAGGTTTGATACGAACCAAAGCCTCTACAAAACAATGAATATCAGGAAGATTAGCAATCTTTCTGTGAAACAGCACAGAAAGAGCAGAAATTTGTCCTTTCAAGGAACTGGCAGACAAACCTTTATCCAGACCATCCTGAAGAAACTGTAAAATTCTAGGAATTCTAAAAGAATGCCAGGAAAATTGATGAGAAGAACACCAAGAAATGTAAGTCTTCCAGACTCGATAATATATCTTCCTAGACACAGATTTACGAGCCTGTAACATAGTATTAATTACGGAGTCAGAGAAACCTCTATGACTAAGAATCAAGCGTTCAATCTCCATACCTTCAAATTTAATGATTTGAGATCCTGATGGAAAAATGGGCCTTGAGATAGAAGGTCTGGTCTTAACGGAAGAGTCCAAGGTTGGCAACTGGCCATCCGAACAAGATCCGCATACCAAAACCTGTGAGGCCATGCTGGAGCCACCAGCAGTACAAACGAACGCTCCTTTAGAATCTTGGAAATCACTCTTGGACGAAGAACTAGAGGCGGAAAGATATAGGCAGGGTGATATTTCCAAGGAAGCGATAATGCATCCACTGCCTCCGCCTGAGGATCCCTGGATCTGGACAGATACCTGGGAAGTTTCTTGTTTAGATGAGAAGCCATCAGATCTATTTCTGGAAGACCCCACATTTGAACAATCTGAAGAAATACCTCTGGGTGAAGAGACCACTCGCCCGGATGTAACGTCTGGCGACTGAGATAATCCGCTTCCCAATTGTCTATACCTGGGATATGAACCGCAGAAATTAGACAGGAGCTGGATTCCGCCCATACAAGTATTCGAGATACTTCTTTCATAGCCAGAGGACTGTGAGTCCCCCCTTGATGATTGATATATGCCACGGTGGTGACATTGTCCGTCTGAAAACAAATGAATGATTCTCTCTTCAGAAGAGGCCACGACTGAAGAGCTCTGAAAATCGCACAGAGTTCCAAAATGTTGATTGGTAATCTCGCTTCCTGAGATTCCCAAACCCCCTGCGCTGTCAGAGACCCCCATACCACTCCCCAACCTGTCAGACTCGCATCTGTTGAGATCACAGTCCAGGTTGGAAGAACAAAAGAAGCCCCTTGAATTAAACGATGGTGATCTGTCCACCACGTCAGAGAGTGTCATACAATCGGATTTAAAGATATTAACTGTGATATCTTTGTATAATCCCTGCACCACTGGTTCAGCATACAGAGCTGAAGAGGTTGCATGTGAAAACGAGCAAAGGGGATCGCGTCCGATGCAGCAGTCATAAGACCTAGAATTTCCATGCATAAGGCTACCAAAGGGAATGATTGAAACCGAAGGTTTCGACAGGCTGAAATCAATTTCAGACGTCTCTTGTCCGTCAGAGACAAAGTCATGGACACTGAATCTATTTGGAAACCTAAAAAAAGGTTACCCTCGTCTGAGGAATCAATGAACTCTTTGGTAAATTGATCCTCCAACCATGTTTTTGAAGAAACGACACAAGTTGATTCGTATGAGATTCTGCTAAATGTGAAGACTGAGCAAGTACCAAGATATCGTCCAAATAAGGAAATACCAAAATACCCTTTTCTCTGATTACAGATAGAAGGGCACCGAGAACTTTTGAAAAAATCCTCTGAGCCGTTGCTAGGCCGAACAGCAGAGCCACAAATTGGTAATGCTTGTCTAGAAAAGAGAATCTCAGAAACTGAAAGTGATCTGGATGAATCGGAATATGCAGATATGCATCCTGCAAATCTATTGTGGACATATAATGCCCTTGCTGACCAAAAGGCAGAATATTCCTTATAGTTACCATTTTGAATGTTGGTATCCTTACATAACGAGTCAATATTTTTAAATCCAGAACTGGTCTGAAGGAATTCTCCTTCTTTGGTACAATGAATAGATTTGAGTTAAACCCCAGCCCCTGTTCCAGAACTGGAACTGGCACAATTACTCCAGCCAACTCTAGATCTGAAACACATTTCAGAAATGCCTGAGCCTTCACTGGATTTATTGGAATGCGAGAAAGAAAAAATCTTCTTGCAGGTGGCCTTACCTTGAAACCTATTCTGTACCCTTGTGAAACAATGTTCTGAATCCAAAGACTGTGAATCGATTTGACCCAAATTTCTTTGAAAAATTGTAATCTGCCCCCTACCAGCTGCGCTGGGATGAGGGCCGCACCTTCATGTGGACTTGGGAGCTGGCTTTGGCTTTCTAAAAGGCTTGGATTTATTCCAGACTGGAGACGGTTTCCAAACGGAAACCGTTCCTTTAGGGGAAGGATCAGGCTTCTGTTCCTTATTCTGACGAAAGGAACGAAAACGATTAGCAGCCCTATATTTACCTTTAGATTTTTTATCCTGAGGTACAAAAGTTCCTTTCCCCCCGAGTAACAGTTGAAATAATAGAATCCAACTGAGAACCAAACAATTTATTACCTTGGAAAGAAAGGGAAAGCAAAGTTGACTTAGAAGACATATCAGAATTCCAAGTTTTAAGCCATAAAGCTCTTCTAGCTAGAATAGCTAAAGACATATACCTGACATCAACTCTGATGATATCAAAGATGGCATCACAAATAAAGTTATTAGCATGTTGAAGAAGTTTAACAATGCTATGAGAATGGAAGCTGCAGCAACATCAGCCAAAGAAATAGCAGGCCTAAGAAGATTACCTGAACATAAATAAGCTTTCCTTAGAAAGGAATCAATCTTCCTATCTAAAGGATCCTTAAAGGAAGTACTATCTGCCGTAGGAATAGTAGTACGCTTAGCAAGAGTAGAGATAGCCCCATCAACTTTAGGGATTTTGTCCCAAAACTCTAATCTGTCAGATGGCACAGGATACAATTTCTTAAAACTCTTAGAAGGAGTAAAAGAATTACCCAGATTATTCCATTCCCTAGAAATTACTTCAGAAATAGCATCAGGGACAGGAAAAACTTCCGGAATAACTACAGGAGGTTTAAAAAACGAATTTAAACGCTTATTAGATTTAGTATCAAGAGGACTAGAATCCTCAATTTCTAAAGCGATTAAAACTTTAAGTAAAGAACGAATAAATTCCATTTTAAATAAACATGAAGATTTATCAGTGTCAATATCTGAGACAGAATCCTCTGAACCAGAAAAATCCTCATCAGAAACAGACAAATCAGAATGATGATGTTCATTTAAAAATTCATCTGAGAAATGAGAAGTTTTAAAAGACTTTTTACGCTTACTGGAAGGAGGAATAACAGACATAGCCTTCCTAATAGATTTAGAAAAAAAATCTCATATTAACAGGAACATCCTGAGTATTAGATGTTGATGGAACAGCAACAGGTAATGGAATATTACTAATGGAAATTGAATCTGCATTAGCAAGTTTATCATGACATTCATCACAAACTACAGCTGGAGGAACAGATACCACAAGTTTACAACAAATGCACTTAACTTTGGTAGAACCAGCATCAGGCAGCGATTTTCCAAAAGTAGCTTCTGATCCAGGGTCAATCTGAGACATCTTGCAATATGTAAGAGAAAAAACAACATATAAAGCAAAATCTATCAAATTCCTTAAATGACAGTTTCAGGAATGGGAAAAAATGCCAATGAACAAGCCTCTAGAAACCAGAAGCAAAAGAAAAATGAGACTTAAATAATGAGAAAAAAAGGTGGAGACAAAAATGACGCCCACATTTTTTAGCGCCAAAAAAAGACGCCCACATTATTGGCGCCTAAATGCTTTTGGCGCAGAGAATGACGCCACATCCGGTGACGCCGACATTTTTGGCGCAAAACGTCAAAAAAATGACGCAATCACGAACAACTTCCGGCGACAAGTACGACGCCGGAAATGACAAAGAAATTTTTTGCGCCAAAAAAGTCCGCGCCAAGAATGACGCAATAAAATTAAGCATTTCAGCCCCGCGAGCCTAACAGCCCACAGAGAAAAAAGTCAATTTAAAGGTAAGAACAAAATTGATAATTCATATGCATTATCCCAAATAATGAAACTGTCTGTCTGAAATAAGGAATATTGATCATCCTGAATCAAGGCAAATAATGTTTATTTAGAACTTTAACATAAAAGTGCCCAACCATAGCTTAGAGTGTCACAAAAAATAAGATTTACTTACCCCAGGACACTCATCTACATGTAGTAGAAAGCCAAACCAGTACTGAAACGAGAATCAGTAGAGGTAATGGTATATAAAAGTATATCGTCGATCTGAAAAGGGAGGTAAGAGATGAATCTCTACGACCGATAACAGAGAACCTATGAAAAAGATCCCGTAGAAGGAGACCATTGAATTCAAATAGGCAATACTCTCCTCACATCCCTCTGACATTCACTGCACACAGAGGAAAACCGGCTCCAGCCTGCTGCGAAGCGCATATCAACGTAGAATCTAGCACAAACTTACTTCACCACCTCCATGGGAGGCAAAGTTTGTAAAACTGATTTGTGGGTGTGGTGAGGGGTGTATTTATAGGCATTTTGAGGTTTGGGAAACTTTGCCCCTCCTGGTAGGAATGTATATCCCATACGTCACTAGCTCATGGACTCTTGCTAATTACATGAAAGAAAAAGAAAAATACAAGAAAAAGAAAAGAAAAAGAAAAGAAAAGGGGGAAAAGGAAGGGGTTACTCATGAAACTATTTTATAAATGTCTGATCTATTATTGTTCATTCTACCTTCTACATTTCATTTTGTGCAGCAATTAGTCTTGGTTCCATAAGAAAAGAATGTTGAGGAATTGATCTGACTTGTCATAATAACATTTCTTCTAAAGAGAATACATGTTTAATTTCATTTAGCCACTGTTGGAGTGTAGGTATTTGTGGCTTTTTCCACAATCAAGGTATTAATCTCTTAGCACTATTTAACATTATTTGAAGTAATCAAGTATTATACTGGCATCTAAGGTGAGATAGCTTATTTAATAGTATCATCTGGGAGTCTAGAATAATGTTTTGGTTCAAATTTTTAGCGATATACTGTTCAACTTGTTCCCAGAAGGGTCTAATTATTGGGCACTGCTACCATATATGTGACAGTGTAGCTGATTCGCCGCAGAGCCTCCAACATTTCAGAGATATTGATGGATAAATTCTGTGTAGGCTTGAGGGTGTTAAGTACCACCTGGATAGCAATTTATAGTTAGTTTCTATTAAATTAGCGGAGATAGAGGAATTTTTAATTGAAATATTTTTTTCCCCCACTCTAGGTTGGTAAGCTGTATATCGTTCTTTTTCCTAAAGTGATCTAAATGAGGAAGGTTTTTGAGAATCTAGTGATTGTAGTGTCTTATATGTTAGAGATAGGTGATTAGGTGTATCAGGCAGAAGGCATAATGTTTCAAAGGTCGTGTGCGGTCTATCAATGCTCGTTTTGTTTGTGTGTGTCTGCAGAAAATGTCGGATCTGAAAATAGGAAAACCAAGTATCTAGTGGCGGACCTACGTCCCTCTGTATATCAAGGATGTGGCCATCTTTCATGAGGAGATATATATGAGGGTTGTCCATCTATGATAGCTGGCTTGTTTATACTCAGTCCCGGGAAGATTTTATTGTTTATTATAGGTGTAAGAGGGGAAATTGGAGTTGAGATTTTATTGTGTGTAGCAATTAATTTATCCCATATATGCAGTGTTTCTTCGACAAAGGGGTTTTGTCTAATTTCTGTTGGGTGGTATTTATTTGGTATCTAGCATATGTCTTGTATTATGCTGTCTTTTAATGATTGAGCATACAATGTTACCCATAATTTGGGTTTTGTAGTTTGATTCCATGTAATGATGCGTGCTAAGTGGTTGGCCTTGTAGTAATTCACTATATTTGGTATTCCCAAACCTGTTCCCTAGAGAGATAGAGGGTATGGGTAGGGATTCTTGGTTTCGAATAAGACCAGATACAGTTATTGATGAGACTCTGTAGGTTTGTTAAATACGATTGTGATGGTATAAGTATTAACGTTTGTAAGAGATACAGTATCTTAGGTAGAGTTGACATTTTAACTGCATTGACCCTCTCTAGCTACGATAAGTGGCCTGATCTGTGCCAGGTATTTAGTACTATTTCTATTTGCTTTAATTTCTTGTAGTTTAGTTCTATTGTTTTTGACATGGTAGATTTGATTGTTAGTCCTAAATATGTAATATAGTTTGTTGTAGCAAATGTTGTTTGCGTTTTAATATAACGGTTTTCTTCCGGATTAACTCGTATAGCCATGATCATAGATTTTCCCATATTTATAGAGAAGTTGAGTATTTTTTATATTCTGTCAGAGTGTTAATAAGCGCTGGGAGTGATTTTTTGGGGTTGGTTAGTGTAAACAAAATATCATCTGCAAATAGGAGACACTGTGTTACATTGACCTATTTCTATACCTCTAATTTCAGATGAAGCTCAAACTTTAGCTGATAAAATTTCTACCGATAGGGCGAATAACAGGGGAGATAAGGGGTAACCCTGACATGTACCGTTGTGTATTTGGAAGTTTTGTGAGAATGTATTGTTAACTACAACTTTATGCAACAAGCTTTTTACCTTTATAGATCTGTATTGCAAGTGATATGCTAGCAAATATGTTTTCAAATATAAATCTGAAATTGTCAGGATTGTTTGAAAAAAGTGATGCATAGGATAATAGCAGATAAAACAAATGTAACACTCTTGAAAACACTGCAAATTAATGTTGTTTGTTTCAAAGGGAGATGTTTTTTTTGAGTACCTATCGTAAGCTTGCAAAACACCTTGCAGTTCTCCTGTAATAAATTGCTTTCTATAGAGCATTATTAGTTTAAATGTGATGCAGTTTACATTTTCTTATTGTGGCGACTGCCTCTGTGGGGTCTACAAGCTTACTTACACAGCAGATATTATGGCATTTGGGAAACTGTCTATTCTAACTTAACAGAAAGAACACTGCCAGTTTATGGAAATTTTGGCAACTTAAAGGATATGAAACCCAATTTTTTATTTTATGATTCAGCACTATTTCCTGCCATGTAGTGCTCCAGATACCTACAGAATACCTACAGAATATCATGGGAATGAAGCAAATTTGATAACAGAAGTAAATTGAGAAACTTTTTTTTAAAATGGTACGCACTGAATCACAAAACATTTTTTGTGTGTTTCATATTCCTTTCAATTGTGTGTTAATTGTTGTGTATGTTTTTGGGTTTGTTTTTTTAATAAATACATAAATATATTTGAAGTAAATTAAAACTTTAAAATTAGTTTAGTTTTTGTCTCATTTGATTTGAATATTATAACACACACCAAGTGAATCTGTTTACTGTAAACCCTATATAATTAAAAACAAATGAAATGGGAGAAAACATTCTTACCTAGTAGCCTCTCAATATCATCCACCACCACACAGCTCAGCTGCGACTTGTAAGCATCATCAAAAATCTGAGGGAGGAAAGGGAAAGAGATCATAGGATAAGAAGAGTGGAAAAGAAGAAGTCAACCAAAGGAGAAGGTTGACTCCAGTGATCAGGGCAATATAAACTGAGGTTCGTGTATACCTTTTTCATGGCCTGACATTTAGCTGTCTCAGAGAATCCAATCATCTTCTCAGGTGAGCAGATCTTAATGAACGGGAAGTTTGATTCTTCTGTGATCTTAGCTGCTAGTGCCGTTTTGCCGCTGTGAGGAGGCCCTGCCACAAAAAAAATGTGTTGGTCAAATTAGGGAGCTCAGGGAAAAGCTCTAAAATGACTTTTTATTAGACTACAGATGACAATTTACTAAAAAAGAAAAATTAATCTTACCTGATAATTTCATTTCCATAGAGGGGAGGAGAGACCACGGCTTCATTCATTACTGTTGGGAATTAAGAACCTGGCCACCAGGAGGAGGCAAAGACACCCCAGCCAAAGGCTTAAATACCTCCCCACTTCCCTCATCGCCCAGTCATTCTGCCGAGGGAACAAGGAACAGTAGAAGAAATATCAGGGTATAAATGGTGCCAGAAAAGGATTTAAATTTAGGTCCGCCCATCGAAGATACGGGGGGGGGGAGCCGTGGACTCTCCTCCCCTTGATGGAAATGAAATTATCAGGTAAGCATAATTAATGTTTTCCATCTAAAGGGGAGGAGAGTCCACAGCTTCATTCATTACTGTTGGGAACATATACCCGAGCTCTAGAGGACACTGAAGGAAACCGGGAGGGAAAAGGCAGACCCTAATCTGAGGGCACCACAGCCTGCAAAACCTCTCCCCCCAAAACAGCTTACGCAGAAGCAAAAACGTCAAATTTGTAAAACTTTGTAAAAGTGTGTAAGGAGGACTAGGCAGCCGCCTTACAAATTTGCTCCATAGAGGCCTCATTCTTGAAGGCCCAAGACGAAACCACAGCTCTAGTTGAATGAGCCGTGATTCTCTGAGGAGGCTTATGTCCCGCTGTCTCATAGGCCAAGCGAATCAAGCTCCTCAACCAAAAGGACAAAGAAGTAGAAGAGGCTTTCTGCCCCTTGCGCTTCCCTGAATACACCACAAAAAGAGAGATGTAGACTGTCTGAAATCCTTCATAGCCTGAAGATAGAACTTCAGGGCACGGACAACATCCAGATTATGAAGTAACCTCTCCTTAGAAGAAGAAGGGTTAGGACACAAAGAAGGAACCACTATTTCCTGAGTGATGTTCCGGTTACACACCACCTTGGGAAGAAACCCCAAACCAGTGCGAAGCACAGCCTTATCCGCATGAAAAAACAGATTAGGAGGCTGACATTGCAAGGCAGCCAGTTCAGATACTCTGCATGCCGATGCAATGGCCAACAGGAAGAGAACCTTCCAGGAAAGAATCTTAATGCTAATGGAATGCATAGTCTCAAAGGGAACCTTCTGCAATATCTTAAGGACCAAGTTTAAGCTCCATGGGGGAGCAGACTGTCTAAAGACAGGCCTAATTCTAGACAGAGGCTGAACAAAAGATTGGATGTCAGGGAGCTCAGCCAGGCCGAAGGGAAGGGCCACAAACTGGAAGTGTTGGTCCAGAAACGGAAATCTTAGGAACTTGAAGTGGTCCCTGTGGATTGGCATATGAAGGGTAAGCGTCATTCAAGTCCATAGTTGTCATGAACTGTCCCTCTTGAACTAGGGGCAGAATAGATCTGATCGCTTCCATTTTGAACTATGGAATACTCAGAAACTTGTTTAAACACTTTAGGTCCAGAATCGGGCAGAACGTGCCCTCCTTTGGAACCACAAAAAGATTTGAATAGTACCCTAGACCCCTTTCTGCTAGGGGTACTGGTACAATAACGCAGAGAGAGGAGAGATCCCTCGCACACTCTCGAAAGGACTCTCTTTTTTCCGGTCTTGAAGACAGGTTTGACAGGAGGAATCTGCCCCTGGGCGGATGGGATCTGAACCCTATCCTGTAACCCTGGGCGATAACCTCCAGAACCCAAGGGTCCTGAACGTCCTGTAACCAGGCTTCTGAGAAGAGAGATAATCTGCCCCCTACTTGATCCGGAGACTGGTCGGGTGCCGCGCCTTCATGCTGATTTTGTCTCGGCAGGCTTCTTGCTTAGACTTGTTCCAAGAATGAGCTGGATTACAAGTTCCCTTGGACTGGTCCGCTTTCGCGGTGGGCTGCTGGCGCTGGGCCTTGTCTGCACGAAAGGGACAAAAAGTAGGTCCTTTAGGCTTAGCCTTCTTATCCTGCGGTAGGAAAGCTCCCTTGCCTCCCGTAACCGTGGATATGATTGAATCCAATCCTGGACCGAACAGAATGTTTCTTTGAAAAGGCAGGGACAATAGCTTTGACTTAAAAGGTCATGTCCGCAGATCAAGACTTGCCACAGAGCCCTGCGAGCTAAAACTGAAAAACCTGACACCTTAGCGTTTAGGCGAATATTTTGCATATTGGCATCACAGATGAATGAATTATTATCCTTATCCTGTATCTCGTTGATGGAAGTCTCCCCCCTCAACCATTTCACACAGGGATTCACACCAATATGTTGCAGCTACGGCCGCTGCCGGCTGAAAAACAAACCCTGTGTGTTGAAACATCTTCCTTAACGATGCCTGTCGTATAGGGTACGTCTCACACAAACTGGTCTTTAAAGACCAGCGATGTACCCTGTACATCGTTAAGGGTTTCAAGCGGCTGGAAGCGATCCTGATCGCTTCCAGACGCTTTCAAGGTATTGCTGTTATGCCTCGATATTGTGGCATCACTGCAATACCTTTTTAGGCACACCGATGCAGAGAGCGCCACTCTGTGGCCCTCTCTGCATTGGCCAGCGATGGTGCAGATCGTTGGTGGGTGGGAGCAGCTGTAGGGAGGCGGGTAGGTGGCCCATCGCTGGGAAACTTCCTTCCTTCAATGATGGGAGCGCGCGGGAGGTGAGGGGCCCGCGAACTAAGCATATTAAAAAAACAGCGGTGGGATAGAGTACTGGGAGAGGGTGGTGGGTGGCAGAGGAGGCGGGGATACTTTATAAAAGCGATCTGGGAGGGGGTAGGGTATGGAGGGGGGCAGCTACACTACAGAAAAAGTGAGGGATTTAAAAAACAAAAAGTAACATTTACTGCAAAGTGGGTACTGGCAGACAGCTGTCAGTACCCAAAATGGTGGAGAATAGTTAGTGGGGGGAGGGTTAGAGAGCTCTTGGGGGGGGATCAGGGAGGTTGGGGGCTAAGGGGGGATCCTACACAGCAGCATATGATTTAAAAAAAAAAAATAATAATAAAAAAAAAAAAAAACCTTTTATTTTAGTACTGGCAGACTTTCTGCCAGTACTTACGATGGCGAGGAAATTGTGGGGTGGGGTAGGGATGAGAGCTGTTTGGGAGGGATCAGGTGGCGGGATGTGTCAGGTGGGAGGCTGTTCTCTACACTAAAGCTAAAATTAACCCTTCAAGCTCCCTAATTAACCCTGTCACTGCTGGGCATAATACAAGTGTGGTGCGTAGTGGCATTTAGCGGCCTTCTAATTACCAAAAAGCAATGCCAAAGCCATATATGTCTGCTATTTCAGTGAGAAACCCAAAGTTAGTGAAAAAGTTAACAATTTTTTCTATTTGATCGCATTTGGCAGTGAAATGGTGGCATGAAATATATCAAAATGGGCCTAGATCAATACTTTGGGTTGTCTACTACACTACCCTAAAGCTAAAATTAACCCTACAAGCTACCTAATTAACCCCTTCACTGCTGTGCCTAATACAAATTTGGTGCGCAGCGGCATTTAACGGCCTTCTAATTACCAAAAAGTAATGCCACAGCCATAAATATCTGCTAATTCTGAACAAAGGGGATCCCAGAGAAGCATTTACAACCATTTGTGCCATAATTGCACAAGCTGTTTGTAAATAATTTAAGTGAGAAACCCAACGTTTGTGAAAAAGTGAACAATTTTTTTATTTGATCACATTTGGCGGTGAAATGGTGGCATGAAATATACCAAAATGAGCCTAGATCAATACTTTGGGTTGTCTACTAAAAACAAATATATACATGTCAAGGGATATTCAGGGATTCCTGACAGATATCAGTGTTCTAATTTAATTATAGCTAATCTTGAAAAAAAAAATGGTTTGGAAATAGCAAAGCGCTACTTGTATTTATTGCCTTATAACTTGCAAAAAAAGCAAAGAACATGTAAACATTGGGTATTTCTAAACTCAGGACAACATTTAGAAACTATTTAGCATGGGTGTTTTTTGGTGGTTGGAGATGTGCAACACATTTTGGGGGTCAAAGTTAGAAAAAGTGTTTCTTTTTTTTCATTTCATCATCATATTTTATAACTTTTTATGATACATTATAAGATATGATGAAAATAATGGTATCTTTAGAAAGTCCATTTAATGGTGAGAAAATCAGTATATAATATGTGTGGGTACAGTAAATGAGTAAGAGGAAAATTACAGCTAAACACAAACACCGCAGAAATGTAAAAATATCCCTGGTCCTTAAAGGGACATTAAACCCAAAAAAAATCTTTAATGATTCAGATGGAGAATACAATTTTAAACAACTTTCCAATTTACTTCTATTATCTAATTTGCTTCACTATCTTGATATCCTTTGCTGAAAAGCATATCTAGATAGGATCAGTAGCTGCTGATTGGTGGCTGCACATAGATGCCTCGTATGATTGGCTCACCCATGTGCATTGCTATTTCTTCAACAAAGGATATCTAAACAATGAAGCAAATTAGATAATAGAAGTAAATTGGAATGTTTTTTTAAAATTATATTTTCTATCTGCATCTTGAAATAATTTTTTGAAATAATTTTTTGGGGTTTAATGTCCCTTTAAGGTAAATAAATTGAAAAATGGCCTTAACATGTTTTCCAACTTTTTATCCATGGGCTCTTTAAAAGATGAACTATCCTCGAGGGGAATAGTTGTCCGCTTTGCACGCGTGGAGATAGCACCATCCACCTGCGGGGCAGTACCCCACAGCTCAAGCTGAGAGTCCGGAACGGTTTCTTAAAGGAAGAACGGGAAAAGGAAAAACCTAATTGCTCCCATTCATTCTTAATAATATTAGCCATCTTAACAGGAACCGGGAAGGCCTGAGGCACCACCCTGTCCTCATATACCTTATCAAGCTTAGGAATCACAGGTTCCTCCGGAAGCTTTGGTTCGGGAACCTCCAGAGTAGCAAGCAATTGCTTCAGCAAAAAGCGCAAATTCTCTATCCTAAACCTAAAGTCAGGCTCCTCCGCAGCCGGAGGTTTAGATGACACGGATTCCGACCCAGAAGGGGCCTCCTCTGAAGAGTCGGAGTGGGCCTCGTCATCGTATAATGCCTCAGAAATTTCTATAGGCGTAGACAACCCCTGGGCCGAGCCACCATGATACGCCCTATGCTTGCGCTTAGCAGAACGTGGTAAGGCATGGATCACTTTCGATACCGCCATTTGCAGTTGATCCGCAAAATCTGACGGCCAACAAATCTCTCCCGCAGGAGTAATGGTTGGACCCTGGGGCGCTGCATGTGCAATTGGAGATGAATGCAGGGAACGCACCTAATGGGTTGGGGAATCTTTAGAAGTGGACGGCTCAGTAGTACTAGACATCCATTTACTTTTAGATGTCATAGCTGTATTAAGGCATGTGGAACATAGTTGAGCATGCTGTTCTACCAGAACCTCCTCACAAACAAAGGAATGAGACCTTGTTAAAGAGGGAGAACCATCTAACGTGTCAGAGACCTCCACAGCTTGCGCTGTTATTACGGACTAGATTAACTTAATAATAGGCACCTTTATAACCTCCAATGGCTGGGGAACTCATCATCTCCTATGACCCGGACTACAGAAACTGTTTCATCTCCTGAGCCGCTGATCAACAGAGGAAGAGAGATAGCCACACCGGTCACATGGAATGCCTGGCAGGACCGCCCCTGCCTAAGGAGAAAACGCGCCAAAAACGTGTCGCACAATACTCCCGTAAGTCACCTGAAAGTTCCACACATTGCCAGAGCCTCATCTCGCACATAACGCAGCAATGACACAATAAACAATATCATGTATAAATGACCCCTGTTCAATAATCCCCTTTCCAGGAATATTAACCCTTGATTCTTTAAAGATAAAAGGCGTCACACTGTGACCCTGTCTTCCGTGTTATCATTATGTAATTAAAAATGAAACGATCTTACCAGAATCTACGCCGTGGAACAGGAACATGGCCCTTCAAGTGTAACAGATTAGTAGCCTTGCTCCTGACATGGACTTGAGTGTAAAAAGCAGGCAGCGAAACTCATCAACGCTGATTGCTTGTGGGGCTGTTAATATGAGTTAGGATGGTTTCGCAGAAAGACTCTCCCTGCATCTCCGGACTTTCGCCGAGGCTCTCACTGAGAGGCTGACAGGACTACTTAAAATTCCAGTCCCAATGCGAAGAGTACTACCCTCCATAAGAGACTACTCCGATCTTCGGCACTTCTCTGCCGTCCTCCTGTGATGAAAGGCAAAGAATGACTGGGGGATGAGGGAAGTGGGGGAGGTATTTAAGCCTTTGGCTGGAGTGTCTGACACCTCCTGGTGGCCAGGTTCTTAATTCTCAACAGTAATGAATGAAGCCGTGGACTCTCCTCCCCTTTAGATGAAAATAAAAATTTTATAACTACTCACATTTAATAAGTCTATTTCTGCAATTTTTTTAGTCTTATGTTTTTCTCCACTGGACATAATGTGACTGAGGAGCTCTCCTGTTATTCAAACTAGCCTTTCTGCTTCTTAAGACTATGCCTGTCTTGTTCTGTCTCCTCAGATGAATTATGTGACTGCAACCAAAATGGTCAAATTTTGATAGGTAAACAGGATCTTTTTCCAATTTCCCACTGTGAAATCTCTGTATTTGGCCCTCACTATATTTGTTTTTTCAATTAAAGAGTGCTTTAGAGGCTGCTACTCTCCAATGAAGACCACACTATGGCACTTTTTGACTGTGTGTTTGTTTACTGGAGTACAATGTTCCTAGTTTAGCTGGGCTTACTGGTCTTCTGATGGTGTAGGTCTCTACTTGATCTTAATTTGGATGAAAAAAGATTTTTTTTCAGAAACTCTGTGTGTTGCACTGCCTGCTTAGAAATGGTCACCTTAGCTGCCATTTAATGTTTTTCAGCCCTACAAAGCTCCTCTGACATGATTACAAAAGGTATTTTCAGACAATACAAAGTGATTTGGAGTGCATGTGCAGTATTGTACATTTGCAAACACTGGCATATTTTTTTTCCTGGCTGGCACATGTGAGGCAAAAACCACAATACTGTTGACATGCACAGTAAGTTTTGATTTAAAGGTGGAATGGTTTGAAATTGTTTACAAAATGCAAATGTTATTTAAAGTTCTAAAAATCTTGTTTTTCATCATGCATATTCAGTTGTTTGTATTCTCATATTACACAACGTTAGTTACATAAAAAAAATAATAATAATTGAAATAAAGCTCCCCTACTGCCCTGAATATGTCCCCACAGTAAAGCAACAACATATAAATGGATTTTCATTATTAAACAGATTCCAAACAACCCCATGACTGGAAAAAACATAATTTATGCTTACCTGATAAATTCCTTTCTTCTGTAGTGTGATCAGTCCACGGGTCATCATTACTTCTGGGATATAACTCCTCCCCAACAGGAAATGCAAGAGGATTCACCCAGCAGAGCTGCATATAGCTCCTCCCCTCTACGTCAGTCCCAGTCATTCGACCAAGAATCAACGAGAAAGGAGTAACCAAGGGTGAAGTGGTGACTGGAGTATAATTTAAAAGATATTTACCTGCCTTAAAACAGGGCGGGCCGTGGACTGATCACACAACAGAAGAAAGGAATTTATCAGGTAAGCATAAATTATGTTTTCTTCTGTTATGTGTGATCAGTCCACGGGTCATCATTACTTCTGGGATACCAATACCAAAGCAAAAGTACACGGATGACGGGAGGGATAGGCAGGCTCATTATACAGAAGGAACCACTGCCTGAAGAACCTTTCTCCCAAAAATAGCCTCCGAAGAAGCAAAAGTGTCAAATTTGTAAAATTTGGAAAAAGTATGAAGCGAAGACCAAGTTGCAGCCTTGCAAATCTGTTCAACCGAGGCCTCATTCTTAAAGGCCCAAGTGGAAGCCACAGCTCTAGTGGAGTGAGCTGTAATTCTTTCAGGAGGCTGCTGCCCAGCAGTCTCATAGGCTAAACGTATTATGCTACGAAGCCAAAAAGAGAGAGAGGTAGCAGAAGCTTTTTGACCTCTCCTCTGTCCAGAATAAACGACAAACAGGGAAGAAGTTTGGCGAAATTCTTTAGTTGCCTGCAAGTAGAACTTGAGGGCACGAACTACATCCAAATTGTGTAGAAGACGTTCCTTCTTTGAAGAAGGATTTGGACACAAGGATGGAACAACAATCTCTTGATTGATATTCCTGTTAGTGACTACCTTAGGTAAGAACCCAGGTTTAGTACGCAGAACTACCTTGTCTGAGTGAAAAATCAGATAAGGAGAATCACAATGTAAGGCTGATAACTCAGAGACTCTTCGAGCCGAGGAAATAGCCATTAAAAACAGAACTTTCCAAGATAACAACCTTATATCAATGGAATGAAGGGGTTCAAACGGAACACCCTGTAAAACGTTAAGAACTAAGTTTAAACTCCATGGCGGAGCAACAGCTTTAAACACAGGCTTGATCCTAGCTAAAGCCTGACAAAAGGTCTGGACGTCTGGATTTTCTGACAGACGCCTGTGTAACAAGATGGACAGAGCTGAAATCTGTCCCTTTAATGAACTAGCTGATAAACCCTTTTCTAAACCTTCTTGTAGAAAGGACAATATCCTAGCGATCCTAACCTTACTCCAGGAGTAACCTTTGGATTCGCACCAGTATAGGTATTTACGCCATATTTTATGGTAAATCCTTCTGGTAACAGGCTTCCTAGCCTGTATCAGGGTATCAATAACCGACTCAGAAAAACCACGTTTTGATAAAATCAAGCGTTCAATTTCCAAGCAGTCAGCTTCAGAGAAGTTAGATTTTGATGTTTGAATGGACCCTGTATCAGAAGGTCCTGTCTTAGAGGTAGAGACCAAGGCGGACAGGATGACATGTCCACTAGATCTGCAAACCAAGTCCTGCGTGGCCATGCAGGCGCTATTAGAATCACTGATGCTCTCTCCTGTTTGATTTTGGCAATCAATCGAGGAAGCAGCGGGAAGGGTGGAAACACATAAGCCATCCCGAAGTTCCAAGGTGCTGTCAAAGCATCTATCAGAACCGCTCCCGGATCCCTGGATCTGGACCCGTAGTGAGGAAGTTTGGCGTTCTGGCGAGACGCCATGAGATCTATCTCTGGTTTGCCCCAACGTCGAAGTATTTGGGCAAAGACCTCCGGATGAAGTTCCCACTCCCCCGGATGAAAAGTCTGGCGACTCAAGAAATCCGCCTCCCAGTTCTCCACTCCCGGGATGTGGATTGCTGACAGGTGGCAAGAGTGAGACTCTGCCCAGCGAATTATCTTTGATACTTCCATCATTGCTAGGGAGCTTCTTGTCCCTCCCTGATGGTTGATGTAAGCTACAGTCGTGATGTTGTCCGACTGAAACCTGATGAACCCCCGAGTTGTTAATTGGGGCCAAGCCAGAAGGGCATTGAGAACTGCTCTCAATTCCAGAATGTTTATTGGAAGGAGACTCTCCTCCTGATTCCATAGTCCCTGAGCCTTCAGAGAATTCCAGACAGCGCCCCAACCTAGTAGGCTGGCGTCTGTTGTTACAATTGTCCAGTCTGGTCTGCTGAATGGCATCCCCCTGGACAGGTGTGGCCGATAAAGCCACCATAGAAGAGAATTTCTGGTCTCTTGATTCAGATTCAGAGTAGGGGACAAATCTGAGTAATCCCCATTCCACTGACTTAGCATGCACAATTGCAGCGGTCTGAGGTGTAGGCGTGCAAAAGGTACTATGTCCATTGCCGCTACCATTAAGCCGATCACCTCCATGCATTGAGCTACTGACGGGTGTTGAATGGAATGAAGGACACGGCATGCATTTTGAAGCTTTGTTAACCTGTCTTCTGTCAGGTAAATCTTCATTTCTACAGAATCTATAAGAGTCCCCAAGAATGGAACTCTTGTGAGAGGAAAAAGAGAACTCTTCTTTTCGTTCACTTTCCATCCATGCGACCTTAGAAATGCCAGAACTAACTCTGTATGAGACTTGGCAGTTTGAAAGCTTGAAGCTTGTATTAGAATGTCGTCTAGGTACGGAGCTACCGAAATCCCTCGCGGTCTTAGTACCGCCAGAAGGGCACCCAGAACCTTTGTGAAGATTCTTGGAGCCGTAGCCAATCCGAATGGAAGAGCTACAAACTGGTAGTGCCTGTCTAAGAAGGCAAACCTTAGATACCGGTGATGATCTTTGTGAATCGGTATGTGAAGGTAAGCATCTTTTAAATCCACTGTGGTCATGTACTGACCCTTTTGGATCATGGGTAAGATTGTCCGAATAGTTTCCATTTTGAACGATGGAACTCTTAGGAATTTGTTTAGAATCTTTAAATCTAAGATTGGCCTGAAAGTTCCCTCTTTTTTGGGAACCACAAACAGGTTTGAGTAGAACCCTTGTCCTTGTTCCGACCGCGGAACCGGATGGATCACCCCCATTAATAACAGATCTTGTACACAGCGTAGAAACGCTTCTTTCTTTATCTGGTTTGTTGACAACCTTGACAGATGAAATCTCCCTCTTGGGGGAGATAATTTGAAGTCTAGAAGGTATCCCTGAGATATGATCTCTAGCGCCCAGGAATCCTGAACATCTCTTGCCCAGGCCTGGGCGAAGAGAGAAAGTCTGCCCCCCACTAGATCCGATCCCGGATCGGGGGCTCTCGGTTCATGCTGTCTTTGGGGCAGCAGCAGGTTTCCTGGCCTGCTTGCTCTTGTTCCAGGACTGGTTAGGCTTCCAGCCTTGCCTGTAACGAGCCACAGCTCCCTCCTGTTTTGGTGCAGTGGAGGTTGATGCTGCTCCTGTTTTGAAATTCCGAAAGGGACGAAAATTAGACTGTCTAGCCTTAGTTTTGGCTTTGTCTTGAGGTAGGGCGTGGCCCTTACCTCCTGTAATGTCAGCGATAATTTCTTTCAAACCGGGCCCAAATAAAGACTGCCCCTTGAAAGGTATATTAAGTAATTTGGACTTAGAAGTAACATCAGCTGACCAGGATTTTAGCCACAGCGCCCTACGTGCCTGTATGGCGAATCCTGAGTTCTTAGCCGTAAGTTTGGTTAAATGTACTACGGCCTCCGAAATGAATGAATTAGCTAGTTTAAGGACTCTAAGCCTGTCCGTAATGTCGTCTAGCGTAGATGAACTAAGATTCTCTTCCAGAGACTCAATCCAAAATGCTGCCGCAGCCGTAATCGGCGCGATACATGCAAGGGGTTGCAATATAAAACCTTGTTGAACAAACATTTTCTTAAGGTAACCCTCTAATTTTTTATCCATTGGATCTGAAAAGGCACAGCTATCCTCCACCGGGATAGTGGTACGCTTAGCTAAAGTAGAAACTGCTCCCTCCACCTTAGGGACCGTTTGCCATAAGTCCCGAGTGGTGGCGTCTATTGGAAACATCTTTCTAAATATTGGAGGGGGTGAGAACGGCACACCGGGTCTATCCCACTCCTTAGTAACAATTTCAGTTAGTCTCTTAGGTATAGGAAAAACGTCAGTACTCGCCGGTACCGCAAAGTATTTATCCAACCTACACAGTTTCTCTGGTATTGCAACGGTGTTACAATCATTGAGAGCTGCTAAGACCTCCCCTAGTAATACACGGAGGTTCTCCAATTTAAATTTAAAATTTGAAATATCTGAATCCAATCTGTTTGGATCAGAACCGTCACCCACAGAATGAAGCTCTCCGTCCTCATGCTCTGCAAGCTGTGACGCAGTATCAGACATGGCCCTAGTATTGTCAGCGCACTCTGTTCTCACCCCAGAGTGATCACGCTTGCCTCTTAGTTCTGGTAATTTAGACAAAACTTCAGTCATAACAGTAGCCATATCTTGTAATGTTATCTGTAATGGCCGCCCAGATGTACTAGGCGCCATAATATCACGCACCTCCCGGGCGGGAGATGCAGGTACTGCCGCGTGAGGCGAGTTAGTCGGCATAACTCTCCCCTCGCTGTTTGGTGAAATTTGTTCACATTGTACAGATTGACTTTTATTTAAAGTAGCATCAATACAGTTAGTACATAAATTTCTATTGGGCTCCACCTTGGCATTGGAACAAATGACACAGATATCTTCCTCTGAGTCAGACATGTTTAACACACTAGCAATAAACTTGCAACTTGGTTATAATCTTTTTTAGCAAAAACGTACTGTGCCTCAAAGAGGTACTAAACGATTAAATGACAGTTGAAATAATGAACTGAAAAACAGTTATAGCATCAAACTTTAAAACAACACAACTTTTAGCAAAGGTTTGTTCCCATTAGTAAAATAACAATAATTAAATTTGACATAAAAATTACAGAGCAACGTTTTTATTCACAGTCAATATAAAATTCTCACAGCTCTGCTGAGAGAATCTACCTCCCTCCAAAGAAGTTTGAAGACCCCTGAGATCTGTCAGAGATGAACCGGATCATGCAGGAAATATAAGAGTAACTGACTTGAATTTTTTGATGCGTAGCAAAGAGCGCCAAAAACGGCCCTCCCCCTCACACACAGCAGTGAAGAGAAACGAAACTGTCACAATTAAAACCAAACAACTGCCAAGTGGAAAATAATGCCCAAATATTTATTCACTCAGTACCTCAGAAATGTAAACGATTCTACATTCCAGCAAAAACGTTTAACATGATAAATACTTATTAAAAGGATTAGTGACTTTTAACAGAGTAGTTCCGGTGAAATACCATCCCCAGAATACTGAAGTGTATACATACATGTCATTATAACGGTATGGCAGGATTTTCTCATCAATTCCATTCAGAAAATAAAAACTGCAACATACCTCAATGCAGATTCATCTGCCCGCTGTCCCCTGATCTGAAGCTTTTACCTCCCTCAGATGGCCGAGAACAGCAATATGATCTTAACTACTCCGGTTAAAATCATAGTAAAAAACTCTGGTAGATTCTTCCTCAAACTCTGCCAGAGAAGTAATAACACGCTCCGGTGCTATTGTAAAATAACAAACTTTTGATTGAAGTCATAAAAACTAAGTATAATCACCATAGTCCTCTCACACATCCTATCTAGTCGTTGGGTGCAAGAGAATGACTGGGACTGACGTAGAGGGGAGGAGCTATATGCAGCTCTGCTGGGTGAATCCTCTTGCATTTCCTGTTGGGGAGGAGTTATATCCCAGAAGTAATGATGACCCGTGGACTGATCACACATAACAGAAGAAAAACACAATTTTTGTCTGAATTATTTATCTGTGCACATATCTAAATTATTAGTTCCTACTGGTATAGTTAAAGTGCCATAAAACATTTTGCGTTATGTGCATATTATAAAAGGGTTAACTGAGGTAAAACAGTGTGTGGAAAAATATGTAAATAAAAGCTTCTACATATTTAAATAAAATTTCCAAAAATCTGCAAAATTACTTTCACTTTAGTGTTGTTAAGTGTAGCCAGATCCAGTCCCCCCTTATCAGTGTCTTACTCCAAACCCTGAGTTATGAAGTACCAAAGTGTGCACATGAAGATAATTACTTATGCAAGTAAGGGGGGTTGAGGAGGGACATCAGGTACTGCTATTGTTTTCCACCAAGAAGCTTGATTGTTTCCATAGGGATAATGTCACATGATTTGTGAAAGATTCAGTATTATACTGTGTACTGCTTTAGTCAGGTGTCATGTGACTGACCCCTAGCGTGCATGTGCACGAGTGCATTTTGTCATAGCTATTGCCAGGATAGCACCTTCCATATATGGAAATGCCCAGGGGGGAGCTTGCAGCAAACAAAACTATGCATAAATTAAAGGGGTTAATGGGTGTTAAAACAAACGGTTTTGCAGGTAAGCTTTGGCTGCATTATATATTTAGAAACTTATTTTAGTACATACTGTTTTATGTTCCTTTAATTCATTTCAAAATCTGCATTTTTTGGAAAAAGCTTTAGCCGAAGGCTTACAAGGACACAACAGATGCAAATACCTATAGCTCTCACCTTCCAGTAACACGCTGACCAGAGGTGTACGGTCACTGTTCTTAGTCTGCTGCACTAGCAGCTCTCCATCATCCAAAACACGGGTCACAGGGTCACCCCATGTGATGATACCATTCATAATGAACTGGGTGTACTCTTCTTGATTGGTTCCAAATGTCTAAAAAAATAATAATACAAAAAGGTCAGGAAATGATCTTGGTTACAAATGGCATGTGTGTGCTAATGGGTGGGGTATATATGTATGCTCCATGCACAATAAATGCTATCACTAAAACAGTGATAACTTTTACAAGAGGCATTTTGCAAACGCCTATGTAAATAAGAGTTGTATATCCCTTAAGTGGGAGAGAACAGAATCCTACAGAAATGATAAAGCATTTACAAATGCAAATAAGTTACATCTGATAATTAAGGTCTGTATTTTGTTTCTTTTAAAAGGCTTGAATTATAAAGAAGAGGACTCGGAATACAGTCTAAATGGTATGGTTTTTACATGACGTAATGTCCTAAACCCTAATGCCCAACTAGGGGAATGACAAAGAAATGCGACATTTCATGTAGGCAAACGTCTGGTATCATAAAAGAACCAATAACATTACAAAATGTTGCAGTAAGGCAGCTAAACCCTCCCTCTAATGTCTAGAACAAGATAGTCAGTGGTGTGATTGCAATGGATGTAAGAATGAGCTGCATCTCTCTGGTGTGAGATGACATAAATGCATCTCAGCTCCGTGTGTGATTATTGAGCTGCTTCACTCTTCCCTACAGCAGAATATTAAGCCATGAAGCTGCATTTTCATTTCTAAGTGTAAATGAAGTGATCTTCTCTTTCTTATGATTATTGATGCCATGCATATGTTGCCTTGAAGTTGTTAAAAGAACCCATCAGAAAATGTATTGCATTTATCAAATGCACAGTGAATGTGTTTAAATCAACAGTAAGTCCGTAGTTTCCTGGGGGGTCAAAATGTGACCTAGTTCCCTTTTTTAAAGGATAGGAAAAAGGCCACATTGGCTGGCGGTTACCCACCAGTTATAGATTGTTGTAATGTCACAGACTTACACCTTGACAACTCAAGAGATGCACGTTTGTCATTCTTGTGCAGTGTTACACTACTAATAAGTGCATCTTACTGAACTAGTCATGTTATTTTAAAAAATGCACATGAGATTATTAAAATGTCTCATCTTTAAATCTACGTGCAAGGTGACCGAGCTGCAAATTTCATTTCTGAACTGGGTATTAGGTGATTAAGTTGCTTATCTAGTCTCTTTAACTGGGTATTAGGACAATTCATCTTTGTTTCACCCCTATAAGCTGAGCATGAAGAGCTACTTTTACACCTCACCCTAGAATTTGTTACAAGGTCTAAGGTCTCTCCTCTGTGTAAACCGATAGTTGCCATTTCAATCTTAAAACTTGGTTGTAAGATTACAGGGCTGCCTAAATCTAGAGTTTGGTGAAATGATTGAACTTTATGGATACTTACTGGCTTGATGTCATTTTCCAGGGATGTAAAAAAGTCATCTCTAGTCACCTTCAGCAACTCCGCCTTCTCCATGTCCACCTCTACTTTAGTGGTGGCCTGAGGAAGGAATAGAACACATTATAAAATCTTTGTATAGGCACAAATGCTACCTGAGACTTTACTCTTTTGTATCCTCTTGATATGCTTATGATAGTATTTATCAAGGTATTACCTTGATGTGCATATAGTAGTATTAATTAGTGACCCCTAATGCCTAATTTTTAAACTCTAGTCTCTCTGATGGCTTAGTTCTACATAACGTATTGACTAAAGCTCATTCACTTCTGCATTCTTTTGTGAACACGTTGCATAGATAATAATTAGAAGTATTGTAGACGGTTTTAGTCTTCGTAAACGTAAATTTGGTGTGCCAGAAGTGGCACAAATATGTCTCTTGTTGATGTACTAGTGAATGCAACGCTGGATCGCTTTTATCCCAATGGTGCTGATGGCTGTGCCATAAAATGTTTGTCTTGGATATATTCAAAGTTGTATATTCATTCCATACCTTTGAGTACATTGTGTAGTATATGATAGCCTTCTGCAATTTCAGCAATTTGTGTGCCTCACCTTACTGTGACAGTGGCTGGATTTGATAATGCTTTAGCTCATCCACTTCACAATTTTTTATGTTTGTTTCAGTAGTTTAATTGTCTTATGCATTGACTGTATGGTTTTATTTGTGCAGTGCATCTTGTTACAATGTTGTGTATACTGCATTGTTTCTTGCCCTGCATTTAAACACAGAGCTGTGTATAACGGTTAGTGTGAACCTCTTGTATTAGTAGTTGCATTTATAGTATTCGCTTTGAGCTGTTGAAGACCATATCTCAATCTTTTTTACCTTGATGTGCCTGTTCATGGCTGTGGACTGCGCAGCCCTTACAAGTCCCTCCAGTTCAGCTCCACTGAAGTTCTTTGTTTCCGTAGCAAGTTCTGGGATGTCCACGTCAGTGGAGAGCAGACTGTGTTCCCTCATTCGTGCAGTGTGGATATTTAGAATCTGGAGTCGCCCCTTCTCATCAGGCAGACCTGGAACAGCCAGGGGTTAGGCAGAGAGGGGACAACAAATGGAAAATTGGAGAGAAGTGGGGAAAATATTATTTGAGAAAATAAGCAATAAAAAAACATTAAGACAAACAAAAAGGGAAAAACAAACTGGAAGCCAGAAATACAAAAAATAAACAAAAGTCTGGTATGTATAAAACAGTTATGAGATTATAGTTGAAAATATAATGTTTATGCTCCCACTCACCAATTTCCATTTTAACTTCCAGCCTCCCAGGTCTTAGAAGAGCTTCATCTATCAGATCAGGCCTGTTGGTCATTCCTAACAAGACAAACAGTAGTATAAGGCGGCAGTGGTTAAAATACACATGACACTCCCAAAGGCCAGAAGCCTCAGACAGTTAGTTACCTATGACTAGGATGTTATTCAGTTGCTCAACACCATCTATCTTTGACAGCAGCTGATTGACCACAGTGTCATGGACGCCAGTACTTCCTGCCATGCTCCCTCTTTGCTTGCAGATGGCATCTATCTCATCAAAGATGATGATGTGCAGTCCACTGTTGACACCCATCTGAATGAAAGTTCCAAAAAGAAGATATTGGTTCAGCGAATAACCCACACAGACATCTTATAAATATGCATGCATCCCTTTTACTCAGCCAGTAAGAGATCCTTAAAGGGACAGTCAAAGTCAAAATGAAACATTCATGATTCAGAAAGAATATGCCATTTTAAACAACTTTTAAATTAGCATTATCAAATTTTTGTTCCCTTGGTATCCTTTGTAGAAGAGTAAACCTAGGTAGGCTGATAGCAGCTTAGGAGAGTGCCCATGTCTTCAGCACTCAATGGAAGCACTATTTGCAACAATGTATAACATTGCTATAAACAATGTAAACACTGCTGCCAGATGGTTTAATCATGTTCATGTTCCTGAGCTCACCTAGGAGTACTCCTTAAAAAAGGACAATAAAGTCCAAATTAAAATTTCATGATTCAGACAGGGCATGTCCTTTAAAGGGACACTGAACCTAATTTTTTTCTTTCGTGATTCAGAGAGCATGCAATTTTAAGCATCTTTCTAATTTACTCCTATTATCATTTTTTTCTTCGTTAACTTGCTATCTTTATTTGAAAAAGAAGGCATCTAAGCTTCTTTTTTGTTTCAGACTCTGGACAGCACTTTTTTATTGGTGGATGAATTTATCCACCAATCAGCAAGAATAACCCAGGTTATTCACCAAAAATGGGCCGGCATCTAAACTTACATTCTTGCATTTCAAATAAAGATACAGAGAGAAGGAAGAAAA
This sequence comes from Bombina bombina, assembly GCF_027579735.1. NCBI lineage: Eukaryota > Metazoa > Chordata > Amphibia > Anura > Bombinatoridae > Bombina > Bombina bombina. Next base: position 1,175,648,604 of record NC_069499.1, on the reverse strand, counting down.
TTTGATAATAGGAGTAAATTAGAAAGTTACCTAAAATTGCATGCTCTATCTGAAAAAAAAATTGGGTTCAGTGTCCCTTTAAAACAACTTTCCAATTTACTTTTATCATCAAATTTGCATTGTTCTCTTGCCATTCTTTGTTGAAAACTCAACCTAGGTAGGCTCATATACTAATGTCTAAGCCCTTGAAGGCCGCCTCTTATCTCAGTGTATTTTTTAAGTTTTTCACAACTAGAGGGCGTTAGTTCATGCATGTAATATAGATAACATTGTGCTCTCTCCCGTGGAGTTATTTATGAGTCTGCAATGATTGGCTAAAATGCAAGTCTGTCAAAAGAACTGAGAAAAGGAAGGCGGTCTGTAGATGCTTAGATACAAGGTAATCACAGAAGTAAAAAGTATATTAATAGAACTGTGTTGGTTGAGCAAAACTGGGGAATGGGTAATAAAGGGATTATCCATCTTTTTAAACAATAACATTTTTGGTGTTGACTGTCCCTTTAACAAAGGATACCAAGAGCACTATGAAAAATCTCAGTTCTTTAATTGTTCTATCAAATCAGTTTAAAAGGGACAGTAAAGTTATAATTAGACATTCATGATTCATATAAATTTTAAAACAGCTTTTCAATTTACTTCTATTATTTAATTTGCTTCCATCTCTTGTTATCCTTTCATGAAGGGTATATCTAGGTAAGCTCAGGAGCAGCAAAGCACCTGGGTGTAGCTACTGATTCGTGGCTATATATATATATATATATATATATATATATATATATATATATATATACACACATATATATATATATATATATATATATATACACACACACATACACCGATTGTCATTGGCTCACCCCATGTGTTCAGTTAGCAACCAGTAGTGCATTGCTGCTTCTTCAACAAATGATACGAACAGAATGAAGTAAAATTTGATAATAGAAGTAAACTTGTATGTTCTACCTAAATCATTAAAGAAAAAAAACATAATTTATGCTTACCTGATAAATTCCTTTCTTCTGTTGTGTGATCAGTCCACGGGTCATCATTACTTCTGGGATATAACTCCTCCCCAACAGGAAATGCAAGAGGATTCACCCAGCAGAGCTGCATATAGCTCCTCCCCTCTACGTCAGTCCCAGTCATTCGACCAAGAATCAACGAGAAAGGAGTAACCAAGGGTGAAGTGGTGACTGGAGTATAATTTAAAAGATATTTACCTGCCTTAAAAACAGGGCGGGCCGTGGACTGATCACACAACAGAAGAAAGGAATTTATCAGGTAAGCATAAATTATGTTTTCTTCTGTTATGTGTGATCAGTCCACGGGTCATCATTACTTCTGGGATACCAATACCAAAGCAAAAGTACACGGATGACGGGAGGGATAGGCAGGTTCATTATACAGAAGGAACCACTGCCTGAAGAACCTTTCTCCCAAAAATAGCCTCCGAAGAAGCAAAAGTGTCAAATTTGTAAAATTTGGAAAAAGTATGAAGCGAAGACCAAGTTGCAGCCTTGCAAATCTGTTCAACAGAGGCCTCATTCTTAAAGGCCCAAGTGGAAGCCACAGCTCTAGTGGAGTGAGCTGTAATTCTTTCAGGAGGCTGCTGTCCAGCAGTCTCATAGGCTAAACGTATTATGCTACGAAGCCAAAAGGAGAGAGAGGTAGCAGAAGCTTTTTGACCTCTCCTCTGTCCAGAATAAACGACAAACAGGGAAGAAGTTTGGCGAAAATCTTTAGTTGCCTGCAAGTAGAACTTGAGGGCACGAACTACATCCAGATTGTGTAGAAGACGTTCCTTCTTTGAAGAAGGATTTGGACACAAGGATGGAACAACAATCTCTTGATTGATATTCCTGTTAGTGACTACCTTAGGTAAGAACCCAGGTTTAGTACGCAGAACTACCTTGTCTGAGTGAAAAATCAGATAAGGAGAATCACAATGTAAGGCTGATAACTCAGAGACTCTTCGAGCCGAGGAAATAGCCATTAAAAACAGAACTTTCCAAGATAACAATTTTATATCAATGGAATGAAGGGGTTCAAACGGAACACCCTGTAAAACGTTAAGAACTAAGTTTAAACTCCATGGCGGAGCAACAGCTTTAAACACAGGCTTGATTCTAACTAAAGCCTGACAAAAAGCCTGGACGTCTGGATTTTCTGACAGACGCCTGTGTAACAAGATGGACAGAGCTGAAATCTGTCCCTTTAATGAACTAGCTGATAAACCCTTTTCTAAACCTTCTTGTAGAAAGGACAATATCCTAGCGATCCTAACCTTACTCCAGGAGTAACCTTTGGATTCGCACCAGTATAGGTATTTACGCCATATTTTATGGTAAATCCTTCTGGTAACAGGCTTCCTAGCCTGTATCAGGGTATCAATAACCGACTCAGAAAAACCACGTTTTGATAAAATCAAGCGTTCAATTTCCAAGCAGTCAGCTTCAGAGAAGTTAGATTTTGATGTTTGAATGGACCCTGTATCAGAAGGTCCTGTCTTAGAGGTAGAGACCAAGGCGGACAGGATGACATGTCCACTAGATCTGCATACCAAGTCCTGCGTGGCCATGCAGGCGCTATTAGAATCACTGATGCTCTCTCCTGTTTGATTTTGGCAATCAATCGAGGAAGCAGCGGGAAGGGTGGAAACACATAAGCCATCCCGAAGTTCCAAGGTGTTGTCAAAGCATCTATCAGAACCGCTCCCGGATCCCTGGATCTGGACCCGTAGTGAGGAAGTTTGGCGTTCTGGCGAGACACCATGAGATCTATCTCTGGTTTGCCCCAACGTCGAAGTATTTGGGCAAAGACCTCCGGATGAAGTTCCCACTCCCCCGGATGAAAAGTCTGGCGACTCAAGAAATCCGCCTCCCAGTTCTCCACTCCCGGGATGTGGATTGCTGACAGGTGGCAAGAGTGAGACTCTGCCCAGCGAATTATCTTTGATACTTCCATCATTGCTAGGGAGCTTCTTGTCCCTCCCTGATGGTTGATGTAAGCTACAGTCGTGATGTTGTCCGACTGAAACCTGATGAACCCCCGAGTTGTTAATTGGGGCCAAGCCAGAAGGGCATTGAGAACTGCTCTCAATTCCAGGATGTTTATTGGAAGGAGACTCTCCTCCTGATTCCATAGTCCCTGAGCCTTCAGAGAATTCCAGACAGCGCCCCAACCTAGTAGGCTGGCGTCTGTTGTTACAATTGTCCAGTCTGGCCTGCTGAATGGCATCCCCCTGGACAGGTGTGGCCGATAAAGCCACCATAGAAGAGAATTTCTGGTCTCTTGATTCAGATTCAGAGTAGGGGACAAATCTGAGTAATCCCCATTCCACTGACTTAGCATGCACAATTGCAGCGGTCTGAGGTGTAGGCGTGCAAAAGGTACTATGTCCATTGCCGCTACCATTAAGCCGATCACCTCCATGCATTGAGCTACTGACGGGTGTTGAATGGAATGAAGGACACGGCATGCATTTTGAAGCTTTGTTAACCTGTCTTCTGTCAGGTAAATCTTCATTTCTACAGAATCTATAAGAGTCCCCAAGAATGGAACCCTTGTGAGAGGAAAAAGAGAACTCTTCTTTTCGTTCACTTTCCATCCATGCGACCTTAGAAATGCCAGAACTAACTCTGTATGAGACTTGGCAGTTTGAAAGCTTGAAGCTTGTATTAGAATGTCGTCTAAGTACGGAGCTACCGAAATCCCTCGCGGTCTTAGTACCGCCAGAAGGGCACCCAGAACCTTTGTGAAGATTCTTGGAGCCGTAGCCAATCCGAATGGGAGAGCTACAAACTGGTAGTGCCTGTCTAAGAAGGCAAACCTTAGATACCGGTGATGATCTTTGTGAATCGGTATGTGAAGGTAAGCATCTTTTAAATCCACTGTGGTCATGTACTGACCCTTTTGGATCATGGGTAAGATTGTCCGAATAGTTTCCATTTTGAACGATGGAACTCTTAGGAATTTGTTTAGAATCTTTAAATCTAAGATTGGCCTGAAAGTTCCCTCTTTTTTGGGAACCACAAACAGGTTTGAGTAGAACCCTTGTCCTTGTTCCGACCGCGGAACCGGATGGATCACCCCCATTAATAACAGATCTTGTACACAGCGTAGAAACGCTTCTTTCTTTATCTGGTTTGTTGACAACCTTGACAGATGAAATCTCCCTCTTGGGGGAGATAATTTGAAGTCTAGAAGGTATCCCTGAGATATGATCTCTAGCGCCCAGGAATCCTGAACATCTCTTGCCCAGGCCTGGGCGAAGAGAGAAAGTCTGCCCCCCACTAGATCCGATCCCGGATCGGGGGCTCTCGGTTCATGCTGTCTTTGGGGCAGCAGCAGGTTTCCTGGCCTGCTTGCTCTTGTTCCAGGACTGGTTAGGCTTCCAGCCTTGCCTGTAACGAGCCACAGCTCCCTCCTGTTTTGGTGCAGTGGAGGTTGATGCTGCTCCTGTTTTGAAATTCCGAAAGGGACGAAAATTAGACTGTCTAGCCTTAGTTTTGGCTTTGTCTTGAGGTAGGGCGTGGCCCTTACCTCCTGTAATGTCAGCGATAATTTCTTTCAAACTGGGCCCAAATAAAGACTGCCCCTTGAAAGGTATATTAAGTAATTTGGACTTAGAAGTAACATCAGCTGACCAGGATTTTAGCCACAGCGCCCTACGTGCCTGTATGGCGAATCCTGAGTTCTTAGCCGTAAGTTTGGTTAAATGTACTACGGCCTCCGAAATGAATGAATTAGCTAGTTTAAGGACTCTAAGCCTGTCCGTAATGTCGTCTAGCGTAGATGAACTAAGATTCTCTTCCAGAGACTCAATCCAAAATGCTGCCGCAGCCGTAATCGGCGCGATACATGCAAGGGGTTGCAATATAAAACCTTGTTGAACAAACATTTTCTTAAGGTAACCCTCTAATTTTTTATCCATTGGATCTGAAAAGGCACAGCTATCCTCCACCGGGATAGTGGTACGCTTAGCTAAAGTAGAAACTGCTCCCTCCACCTTAGGGACCGTTTGCCATAAGTCCCGAGTGGTGGCGTCTATTGGAAACATCTTTCTAAATATTGGAGGGGGTGAGAACGGCACACCGGGTCTATCCCACTCCTTAGTAACAATTTCAGTTAGTCTCTTAGGTATAGGAAAAACGTCAGTACTCGCCGGTACCGCAAAGTATTTATCCAACCTACACAGTTTCTCTGGTATTGCAACGGTGTTACAATCATTGAGAGCTGCTAAGACCTCCCCTAGTAATACACGGAGGTTCTCCAATTTAAATTTAAAATTTGAAATATCTGAATCCAATCTGTTTGGATCAGAACCGTCACCCACAGAATGAAGCTCTCCGTCCTCATGCTCTGCAAGCTGTGACGCAGTATCAGACATGGCCCTAGTATTGTCAGCGCACTCTGTTCTCACCCCAGAGTGATCACGCTTGCCTCTTAGTTCTGGTAATTTAGACAAAACTTCAGTCATAACAGTAGCCATATCTTGTAATGTTATCTGTAATGGCCGCCCAGATGTACTAGGCGCCATAATATCACGCACCTCCCGGGCGGGAGATGCAGGTACTGCCGCGTGAGGCGAGTTAGTCGGCATAACTCTCCCCTCGCTGTTTGGTGAAATTTGTTCACATTGTACAGATTGACTTTTATTTAAAGTAGCATCAATACAGTTAGTACATAAATTTCTATTGGGCTCCACCTTGGCATTGGAACAAATGACACAGATATCTTCCTCTGAGTCAGACATGTTTAACACACTAGCAATAAACTTGCAACTTGGTTATAATCTTTTTTAGCAAAAACGTACTGTGCCTCAAAGAGGTACTAAACGATTAAATGACAGTTGAAATAATGAACTGAAAAACAGTTATAGCATCAAACTTTAAAACAACACAACTTTTAGCAAAGGTTTGTTCCCATTAGTAAAATAACAATAATTAAATTTGACATAAAAATTACAGAGCAACGTTTTTATTCACAGTCAATATAAAATTCTCACAGCTCTGCTGAGAGAATCTACCTCCCTCCAAAGAAGTTTGAAGACCCCTGAGATCTGTCAGAGATGAACCGGATCATGCAGGAAATATAAGAGTAACTGACTTGAATTTTTTGATGCGTAGCAAAGAGCGCCAAAAACGGCCCTCCCCCTCACACACAGCAGTGAAGAGAAACGAAACTGTCACAATTAAAACCAAACAACTGCCAAGTGGAAAATAATGCCCAAATATTTATTCACTCAGTACCTCAGAAATGTAAACGATTCTACATTCCAGCAAAAACGTTTAACATGATAAATACTTATTAAAAGGATTAGTGACTTTTAACAGAGTAGTTCCGGTGAAATACCATCCCCAGAATACTGAAGTGTATACATACATGTCATTATAACGGTATGGCAGGATTTTCTCATCAATTCCATTCAGAAAATAAAAACTGCAACATACCTCAATGCAGATTCATCTGCCCGCTGTCCCCTGATCTGAAGCTTTTACCTCCCTCAGATGGCCGAGAACAGCAATATGATCTTAACTACTCCGGTTAAAATCATAGTAAAAAACTCTGGTAGATTCTTCCTCAAACTCTGCCAGAGAAGTAATAACACGCTCCGGTGCTATTGTAAAATAACAAACTTTTGATTGAAGTCATAAAAACTAAGTATAATCACCATAGTCCTCTCACACATCCTATCTAGTCGTTGGGTGCAAGAGAATGACTGGGACTGACGTAGAGGGGAGGAGCTATATGCAGCTCTGCTGGGTGAATCCTCTTGCATTTCCTGTTGGGGAGGAGTTATATCCCAGAAGTAATGATGACCCGTGGACTGATCACACATAACAGAAGAAATTGGGTTTAATTTCTTACTGATTTGCAACTTTGATTTCCAATAGATAGAAAGATGTTGTAAGCCATTTGTTATTGCCATATCAGATTTCATAACCCTGGCTTGAAGCCCTATCCTGAGCCAACCCCTACATGTGGTGTGTTGTCTTTCAAGTAATAGAGCTTATACAAGTAAGTGAAGAGGAAAGACTATAAAGTCTAGACAACATTGTAGGGAGACCAATAGTGAGAGGGATTGGCTCACTTACAGAACACCTCTCCCAGTGGTTAGATGGGATCTTACAAACATTAGTGGGGGGCCTATCCAGCTACCTTAAGGACACAAAACAATTGCTAAGAGAAGTTGAACACATTGAGTGGAGAGAGGGTTTTGGTTGGTTAACTATTGACGTGCAAGCACTCTATTCGCCAATACCACATAATAAAAAATTAGAAGCATTAGATTCCTTTCTAAAGAGGAAAACTAACTTTGACGGCCGTTTCAGGTTGTACATTCTTGAAGTCACACGATTCTTACTCACACATAACTTTTTCTCTTTTGAGGGGGAGTTCTACATTCAGAGATGTGGGACAGTTATGGGGGCCAAGTTTGCCCCCTCCTATGCCAACCTGTTCATGGGTTGGTGGGAGCTGTCCCACATCTATGACTGTGGAGTTCCCTTCAAGGAGAAAATTATATATTATAGGAGATTCATAGATGATCTGCTTATAATATGGAAGGGAGATAAAACCAGTGCCATTGACTTTATTAATTTATTAAAATCAGAACGATGTAGGAATCAAATTCACCTTTGATCACAATGATCACATCATAAACTACCTCAATGTAAGCCTGAAAGGTACAATAAGTGAAGGGATACAAATGGAAATTTACATTAAACCCATCACAGGAAATTCCCTACTTCATGCAGCCAGCAACCACCCCAAAAGAGTGTTTAGATCTGTGGCAAAAGGCCAATACATCAGAGTAAAAAGAAATTGCTCAACAGATAACACTTTTAATAATCATGCCAAAATACTGACAAATAAACTTCAAGATAGGGGATATCAAATTAGAATACTTAAAGGGACAGTATACACTCATTTTCATATAACTGCATGTAATAGACACTACTATAAAGAATAAGATGCACAGATACGGATATAAAAATACAGTATAAAATGGTTTAAAAACGTACTTAGAAGCTTTCAGTTTAGCTCTGTTGAAAAGGCAGTTGGAAAGCCCACTGCAAGTGGGAAATAAGACACTCCCCCCTCCCCCTTCTTTTGCATATGAAAAGACCCTTTACACAAACAGGAGCAAGCTGGAGAAGGTAGCTGACGGTATTCAAATTAAACTTTGGGGCTTGGTTAGGAGTCTGAAAATCAGAGCAATGTTATTTAAAAATAAGAAAAATTATAAATTTAAAAAAAAAAAAAAAAAGCTTTATGGGCTTTATAAATAGATCATCTACAAAACATTTATGCAAAGAAAAAATGAGTGTATAATGGCCCTTTAACACAGCATTAGGTGAGGTAAGAAACATCAATAGGTCAGACCTTCTTCAGGAAAAGTTACAGCATCCTGACAAAATAGATTATAGAATTACATTTGTTACCACATACAGTAACCAATTCCATCAAATATGTAACATTATTAATAAACATCTTAAACTATTACAAGCTGATGACAGACTAGTTGAAACAGTTAGGAAAGGATGCAGATTTTCCTATAAAAAAGGGGTATCTGTGGGAAATAGAATAGCACCTACGAGGTTGAGAAATAGAGAACAAACCAATAGCTCCTGGTTAAGGTACAAAGGAACTTTCCACTGTAGCAATCATACATGTAAAACCTGTGAACATGTACAAATAGGTAATTCCTTTAGAAGTACAGAAACAGGGGAAATATTCAAACATAAGGCTTGTCATAATTGCAGAGAGACAGATGTAATTTACCTTCTCACATGTACTCAATGTAATTTACAATACGTTGGTTTAACTACACGAGAGGTCCGACAAAGAATCAGAGAACATGTCACTAATATTATACATGGTAAATTAAGCACCCCTCTGATCCAACATTTTAAAACTATACACAATAAAAGTTCCAACACACTGGTTTGGACAATTATAGAAGTCGTACGTAACAGAGGAAGAGAAAATAACAAAGATAAGAATCTAGCCCGACGTGAAGTGTATTGGATACACAGACTAAAAACACGAACACCGTGGGGGCTTAACTCAGAGTACGATTTAAGAAATTTCTGGAATTAATAAATTTCTGGCACGTTTTACCTCCAGTCATTTCCATTTATTCAGTTAATTTTATTCATAAAATTTAATTTTATTCATTCATTGATTTTCATTCATTCATATATTTTCATTTAGTAATAACTTGAATAACATGGAACATATACATTAGCATACAAGAGGTGATAATGAGTCAAATTATTCCCTCACAGTAAGCCAACTCACGCTCATCTCCCATATCAACTAGTTTTAGTCGCCTTCAAAGTTACACATAAAAGAGCGCTTTCAGAACTATTTAGAAGTTATGATTAAGTAATAGATAGGGAGCAAACATTTCTTTGATAAGTTGATTGAAATAGTTAATATATTTTTGTGAAGGTTTCTAGTGACTCTCTGTATATATATTTGCAAGGATATTTATTTATTTTGTAGGTACCGGAAGTAGTACAAATACCATAACATAACTTAAATTCCAAACAGAGTCAAACTCGGAGCATAATACAAGAAGAATGTCAATATTTGAACATTTTAAAATGATCAACTTTAACAACACCATTTTTCATTGTAGTAGACATATGAACAGAGTAGTTGAATGTAGTGATTAATAATAGAAGTAGTAACATGCATAATTTTACATCCAATAGGAGAGAAGGTGTGTCACCAGGTGTGACCAATAGAATGTTTAGCATTTTAAATAGAGGCAGGGAATGTAGATCTGTATGCTATGATTACGGCTCTTGCCGAAACGCGTAAGCATGATCTATTCCCAACCTTTTCTCCTAAAGTACTCATTAACTGTAATTGTCTCATTGACTGTTTTTTTTATTGTGCTGGCAAATAAACGCTAAGTTTTATTATAAACACGGCCTGGTGTTTTGCTTGGTGCTCCTAGCACTGTTTCTCTATTATATAAAGTCTGGTGGCCACAATGCCTGAAAGCCAAGCAGAAATGTGACAACCTCAGCACCAAAAGCCATATCACCCTTTTGTGCAGCACTCAGTCCTGGTAAAAATCAGTTCCAGAGCCACACATGGTGCTATTGCTATAGGTTGCTTCCCATTGATTTAATGGATCTGATTCTAGATTTATGTTTGCATATAGATCAGTGGCACTTACACCTTTCAAATAATTGCTCATTTGAAGTTGATTTATATAAACAATTTTTTTTTATTTAAATAGTTTTTGTAAGAATGAGTTGACAAGTGAAATATAATGCAATGTGGACCCTTTCATTAAAGGGATAGTCTTGTCAACATAACATTTTCATGATTATGATAGGACATGCAATTTTAAACAGCTTTCCAATTTACTTGTATCATCAAATTTGTTTTGTTCTCTTGATACTCTTTGTTGAAAGCTAAACATAGGTAGGCTCATATGCTAATTTCTAAGGCCTTGAAGGCTGTCGCTTACCTCAGTGCATTTTGAGAGTTTTTCACAACTAGACAGCGCACGTTCATGTGTGCCTTATAGATAACATGCTCACTCCCGTAAAGTTATTTACAAGTCAGCACTGATTGGGTAAAATTCAAGTCTGTCAAAAGAACCGAGATAAGGGGGCAGTCTGCAGAAGCTTAGATACAAATTTATCACAGAGGTAAAAAGTATATTAATATAACAGTGTTGGTTATGCAAAACTGGGGAAAGGGTAATAAAGGATTATCAATATTTTTAAACAATAAAAAAATCTGGAGTAGACTGTCCCTTTAAGTTGGGCACGCATGGTTTAAAAGAACATAAAAGTAAAATAAAATAAACTGCTCTATATCGCTAAAGTAGTTTTATTATTAAAGGGACAGTCTACTTGAACATTTATATACTTTGTTAATAAAGACAAAAAAAAAAAACTTCTATTAATACTATAGGAGCTAGAGGATTGTATAGTATAATGTTACAATAGGTTTGTAAACTGTAAATGTGATTGTACTAATCCTTTGAGTGGTAAGTCACGGTCGTTAAAGGGTTAATATATATCTATAGATGTAGATTATGTGTGTATATATATATATATATATATATATATACATATATATATACATATATATATATATATATATATATATATATATATAAAGTAAAACAGTCTCGCGATCACAATGTTATGAATATTACAAAACTCGAAAACACGATCGTAATAATGTGAATTCTGGAAACACAAACGCGATCGCAATATTGTGAAATATGGAAATTGCGATCACAAATGCGCATTCTCAATATAGTGAAATATGAATGTTAAGAATGCGCAATTGCAATTTTAGAATAAGTAAAAATACACACCTAAGAACACAAATAATAATAAATTATTTCAGAATACTGCAACAATATAAGTCCTTGCTCTAAAATAATCTTGCCTACATGCTTTGAAGGTCTAGAATAGATAACAGAAAGAAAGAAATTTATCAGGTAAGCATAAATTTCATTTTCTTTCTAATGACACGATGAGTCCAAGGATCATCTAATTTCTATTGGGAATCAATACCCAAGCTAGAGGACACAGATGATAGGGAAGGACAAGACAGGGAACCTAAACGGAAGGCACCACTGCTTGAAGAACCTTTCTCCCAAAGGAAGCCTCAGCCGAGGCAAAAAAAATCAAAATTTATAGAATTTAGAAAAAGTGTGAAGAGAGGACCAAGTTGCAGCCTTGCAAATCTGTTCCACAGAAGCTTCATTTTTGAATGCCCAGGAAGAGGAAACAGCCCTCGTAGAATAAGCCGTAACTCTCTCAGGAGGCTGAGGTCCAGCAGAATCATAGGCCAAGCAAATGATACTCTTCAGTCTCAAAGAAAGAAAAGTATCCGCAGCTTTCTGTCCTTTACGTTTCCAGAGAAAAATCACAAACAGAGCAGAAGACTGACGAAAATCCTTAGTCGTCTGCAAATGGAATTTCAATGCACGCACCAGGTCCAGATTGTGCAGCAGACGTTCCTTCTAAAAAGAAGGGTTAGGACACAAGGACGGAACAACATTCTCCTGATTAATGTTCCAATCAGCAACCACATTAGGGAGAAACTACCTTATCCGAATTAAAAATAAGGTAAGGAGACTCATACTGTAATGCCAAGAGCTCTGAAACTCTACGAGCAGATGAAATAGCAACAAGAAACAAAACCTTCCAAGATAACAACCTAATATCTAAGGAATTCATAGGCTCAAACGGAGCCTGTTGAAGAACCTTAAGAACTAGATTAAGACTCCAAGGAGGAGTAAACCGGTTTAAACACAGGCCTGATTCTGACCAAGGCCTAACAGAACGATTGAACGTCTGGTACATCCGCTAGACGTTTATGTAACAAAATAGATAAGGCAGAAATTTGACCCTTTAGGGAACTTGCCGATAAACCCTTCTCCAAATCCTCTTGGAGAAGAGACAAAATTCTAGGAATCTGAACTCTACTCCAAGAGTAGCCTTTGGATTCACACCAATGCAGATATTTATGCCATATCTTATGGTAAATCTTTCTAGTCACAGGCTTACGAGCCTGAAACATGGTCTTAATGACCAACTCTGAAAATCCACACTTAGATAAAATTAAGTGTTCAATCTCCAAGCAGTCAGCTGCAGAGAAACTAAATTTGGATAAAGGAAGGACCCTTGAAGTAGAAGGTCCATTTTCAACGGAAGCCTCCAAGGTGGAAGAGATGACATCTCCACCAGGTCTGCATACCAGATCCAGCGAGGCCATGCCGGTGCTATGAGAATCACAGACACCCTTTCTTGTTTGACTCGAGCAATGAACCGGGGGAAATAGGTATGCAAGGCTGAAATCCAAGGTACCGCCAGAGCGTCTATCAGTGCTGCCTGAGGATCCCTTGACCTTGACCCGTACCTCGGAAACTTGGCATTCTACCGAGATGCCATGAGATCCAACTCGGGCTGTCCCAATTTGAGAAACAAGCTGGAAAACACTTCCGGATGGAGTTCTCACTCCCCCGGGTGAAAGGTCTGTCTGCTCAGAAAATCCGTCTCCCAGTTGTCCGACAGGAAACAATTGTGGGATTCCGCCCACTGAATTATTTTGGCTACCTCTGCCACGACCAAGGAACTCCGAGTTCCCTCTTGATGGTTGATGTAAGCCACTGAAGTTATGATGTCCGACTGGAACCTGATAAACCTGGCCGATGCGGAGGCCAGGCCAGAAGAGCATTGAAGATTGCTCTCAGCTCCAGTGATGTGCGGTGACTTCAGAGGCTGGTGAGGCAGTGTCTAGGAATCGGATACGCCTTTATTCTTTAGATATCCTTTGTTGAAGAAATAGCAATTGCACATGGGCGAGCCAATATCTATATGCAGCCACCATTCAGTATCTACTGAGCATATTTAGATATGATTTTCAACAAAGGATATCTGATTTTCTTCATTCTTTTGATATCCTTTGTTGAAAAGCATATCTAAATATGCTTATAAGCTATCGAGCATATTTAGATATGAATTTCAACAAAGGATATCTGATTTCCTTCATTCTTTTGATATCCTTTGTGGACAAGCATATCTAAATATGCTCAATAGCTACTGAGCATATTTAGATATGCTTTTCAACAAAGGATATCAAAAGAATGAAGGAAATCAGATATCCTTTGTTGAAATTCATATCTAAATATGCTCAGTAGCTACAGAGCATATTTAGATATGCTTTTCAAAGGATATGTGTGTGTGTGTAGTGTATATCTGCATGTGTATGTATATGTGTGTAATTGTATACATGTGTGTGTGTTTAGTGTATATCTGCTTGTGTATGTATATGTGTGTAATTGTATACATGTGTGTGTTTAGTGTATATCTGCATGTGTATGTATATGTGTGTAATTGTATACATGTGTGTGTTTAGTGTATATCTGCATGTGTATGTATATGTGTGTAATTGTATACATGTGTGTGTTTAGTGTATATCTGCATGTGTATGTATATGTGTGTATACATGTGTGTGTTTAGTGTATATCTGCATGTGTATGTATATGTGTGTATACATTTGTGTGTGTTTTTGCCTTTACAACAACACAAGTACATTAGTTATCATAATATCTAGTTGCAAGTTCAACACATACAAACCAAAATAATGTAACATGTCTATCTATTGTACGTTGTATTATTTCTATCTAGAAATAAATCTCACCTCCATCTTAGCAAAAAGAAGAAAAAGAAAAAAGAGAAAACTTTGTGGCCCTTTGAGACAGAAGTTTGGACACCCCACAATCTACAAGAACACAAGTGTGTGTGTTATAAATAATATCAACTAACTAACTTCATCAAGTGCCGCCAGCCGCCACCTACCTAAAAAAAAGAATGTGATTCAATAGATTGGCAGCCTCAGTCACTCACTATAAGTCAGACTCAGAGTCACACAAAGCTCACTCCCAATAGCCCCCACTCTTCATTTAACCAGGTATATTTTTCACAATTGAGCAGTGACAGCCATTTTACCCCATGGCTGCTAGTAACATAAAAATCAACATTTTGTCTCTCTGCAGTCTGCACTCTGCACCACAAATGAACAGCAGTTTGACCCCCTTGACTGCCACTTATTTACTTCTGCTCCATATTTGTAATGCAGTGATGCATATGAGATATTTTACATTAATTAAACCTATGGACTTTAAAAAACTGGACAAATAAATAACTAGTATCAATAATTTCCACTACATATTGCCTATTATTTAAATACACCTCTCCTCATTTACATCTTGCCTTCCCTAGGTAGAACAAAAAATTGACTTGCAAATTTTTGGATATGGACAGTTGGACACCATTGATAATTGGGGGTATTTCAGTAATTATTGGGGTTCTTAGCAGCCCCAAGATCCCTCTTGAGCTGACTCAATAGGTGAGAGGTTACATAAAATAGGTGACTTGATTTAATAATAATTATTACTAGTAGTAGTAAATAACCAAAAACAGGCTACAGCTTTTATAGTGACTGAGACGACAAGGAAGTTGGTTTCTTATTCAAGCTGTTTCTTATTCGGAAAATTCTGTTTCTTATTCATGGAAGTTGGTTTCTTATTCAATTTTTTTGTCAGACTGCTTTAAATTTACTTTAAAATAAAAAAATAGGTTTTATTAAAATAATAATATGATTCATATAATGTAGTTACACAGAGGTGGAATCTCTTTATATAACAATTAGATATACAAACTTGAAAAAAGGGCATACGTTGGCACCACTACAAATATTACTATTTTGAATAAATAACATATTTCAAAGGGTTAATAACCATTCGGCCACTGATTTCACTATGATTTTACACAGGGTAGATCCCATTCCCCCTCCATGTCATTCAATTGTTTTTAGCCTGGCCCAATGGTGTTTTTGCCACAGAAATTGATGCCAACACTGGCATAGGTGACATAATTCTAATTTTTGAATAAGTAACAGATATTTTCAAAGGGTTAATAACCATTGGGCCACTGATTTCACTATGAATTTATACAGGGTAGATCCCCCTCCATGTCATGCAATTGTTTTTAGCCTGGCCCAATGGTGTTTTGAGCACAGAAATTGATGCCAACACTGGCATAGGTGACATAATTCTCATTTTTGAATAAGTAACAGATATTTTCAAAGGGTTAATAACCATTGGGCCACTGATTTCACTTTGAATATATACAGGGCAGATGCTCTTCCATGTCATGCAATTGTTTTTAGCCTGGCCCAATGGTGTTTTGGGCACAGAAATTGATGCCAACCCTGGCATAGGTGACATAATTCTCATTTTTGAATAAGTAACCAATATTTTCAAAGGGTTAATGACCATTGGGCCAGGCTAAAAACAATAGCATGGCATGGAGGGGGATCTACCCTGTAGATATTCATAGTGAAATCAGTGGCCCAATGGTTATTAACCCTTTGAAAATATCTGTTACTTATTCAAAATTGAGAATTATGTCACCTATGCCAGGATTGGCATCAATTTCTGTGCCCAAAACACCATTGGGCCAGGCTAAAAACAATTGCATGGCATGGAGGGGGATCTACCCTGTATATATTCATAGTGAAATCAGTGGCCCAATGGTTATTAACCCTTTGAAAATATATGTTATTTATTCAAAATAGTAATATTTGTAGTGGTGCCAACGTATGCCCTTTTTTCAAGTTTGTATATCTGTTATATAAAGAGATTCCACCTCTGTGTAACTACATTTATATGAATCATATTATTATTTTAATAAAACCTATTTTTTTATTTTAAAAAAAATTGAATAAGAAACCAACTTCCATGAATAAGAAACAGAATTTCACGAATAAGAAACAGCTTGAATAAGAAACCAACTTCCTTGTCGTGTGACTGAGCCTGCTGGGGCCCTGGGCCATCTTTTCTTTTCTTTTAGGCGGCACTAAGTTGAAGTTAGATAACTTGAGCTGAACTTGTCAACTTGATATACATTTATTACAACGAACTTGCAGCCTCGCTGCCTCTATAGTCAAGGGAAGTGACTTGAGTCACTTGACTATTTTGGCAGCGAGGCTGCAAGTTCGTTGTAATAAATGTATAAGTTCAACTTCAACTCACGTTATCTAACTTCAACTTAGTGCCGCACTGCCGCCTAAAATAAAAGATTGGCCCAGGGCCCCAGCAGGCTCAGGAGGACAGGAGTCACTATAAAAGGCTGAGGCCCGCCACCGCCACTGACAGTCTGACACATATCTAAATCAATCTAATAGTAATCACAATTATTATATCACAATACATAGTCGATTCGAACTTCGAAGTTAACACAGTCACTGTCACACAACAACAACAGAAGAAGACAGTGAGTCAGTCAACCTGAACCCCAACCCCGCCACCACTGACCTACCTAAAAAGATGCGCCGCCGCCAAATATAGATAACAAGTACAACAAGACAAGTTGAAGTAGTCTTCTACGCTCCGGTTGCATGCAGAGGCGTAACTAGAAACCACAGGGCCCAGGTGCAAGAATCTAAGAAGGGCCCCTCACCCCCCCCCCCACCCAAAAAAGTGAGTTTTAAACATATATTATTTTTTTTTTTTAACATTTATTACAGAAAAAAATGTGAATCAGATCACGTCTGCAAAAGGAGGTACCCTGTGCGAACTGTCTGTGAGATGGTCTGACCCCCCCTATTACTGTATATAGTGACACTGTTTAACCCACCAGTACTGTATATAGTGAGTCAGTGACACAGTCTGTAATCTACCGGTGAGATGGCTGGCCTGACCCTACCAGCCCCAGTACTTTATGTCACAAACTACTGTGGTCACTTTATAGTCCTGCCCCCCCATACTGTATATAGTGGTACTGTATAGTGACACTGTTTACCCCCTCCCCTCATGCTGTAGTAACAAGGTCTGTAATTTGATGGTTCCACAAACAAACACAATTGCGACCTCAGCACCCCCTGTAGCTTTGCCCCTGGACAGACAATAAGCACTGTGATATTACTGTGACACTGGCACCAATTAGCTCAGACAATAAGCATTGTGATATTACTGTGACACTGGTACAAATTATCTGAGACAGATAATAAGCACTGTGATATTAATGTGACACTGGCACCAATTAGCTCAGACAATAAGCACTGTGATATTACTGTGACAGTAATATCACAGTGCTTATTGTCTCAGATAATTGGTGCCAGTGTCACAGTAATATCACAGTGCTTATTGTCTGAGATGCTTGGTGCCAGTGTCACAGTAATATCACAGTGCTTATTGTCTGAGATAATTGGTGCCAGTGTCACAATAATATCACAGTGCTTATTGTCTGAGATAATTGGTGCCAGTGTCACAATAATATCACAGTGCTTATTGTCTGAGAAAATTGGTGCCAGTGTCACAGTAATATCACAGTGCTTATTGTCTGAGATGCTTGGTGCCAGTGTCACAGTAATATCACAGTGCTTATTGTCTGAGATAATTGGTGCCAGTGTCACAATAATATCACAGTGCTTATTGTCTGAGATAATTGGTGCCAGTGTCACAATAATATCACAGTGTTTATTGTCTGAGATAATTGGTGCCAGTGTCACAGTAATATCACAGTGCTTATTGTCTGAGATGCTTGGTGCCAGTGTCACAGTAATATCACAGTGTTTATTGTCTGAGATGCTTGGTGCCAGTGTCACAGTAATATTACAGTGCTTATTGTCTGAGATGCTTGGTGCCAGTGTCACAGTAATATCACAGTGCTTATTGTCTGAGATAATTGGTGCCAGTGTCACAGTAATATCACAGTGCTTATTGTCTGAGATAATTGGTGCCAGTGTCACAGTAATATCACAGTGCTTATTGTCTGAGATACTTGGTGCCAGTGTCACAGTAATATCACAGTGCTTATTGTCTGAGATAATTGGTGCCAGTGTCACAATAAAATCACAGTGCTTATTGTCTGAGATACTTGGTGCCAGTGTCACAGTAATATCACAGTGCTTATTGTCTGAGATGCTTGGTGCCAGTGTCACAGTAATATCACAGTGCTTATTGTCTGAGATGCTTGGTGCCAGTGTCACAGTAATATCACAGTGCTTATTGTCTGAGATAATTGGTGCCAGTGTCACAATAATATCACAGTGCTTATTGTCTGAGATAATTGGTGCCAGTGTCACAATAATATCACAGTGCTTATTGTCTGAGATAATTGGTGCCAGTGTCACAGTAATATCACAGTGCTTATTGTCTGAGATAATTAGTGCCAGCCCAGTATCACAGGATATATTGCTTGAAATCACAAAAATGTATTGTGCTATCATCTATGATATAACACTTACAGAATGCCAAAACACCATGATTGTCTTTCTAAATGAGCTTCTGTCAACACCAATAACAAATAGATTTTATTAACATATGATTATAAAATGTTCTGATATAATTTTGTTAATTAGACTGGTACAAAAATAATAAATAATTACAGTTTTGCTTGGTAAAAAGTGTTAATATTGAATATGCTAATAAATATACTTCAAAAGTATAAAAATAGTTGTATGATCTATATTAAAATGTAAATAAATGAATGTATAGAAAGTATACATGTAACATTACTTTTAAGGAAAAGAAGTACAGATCTGTATATGACATCCATAGATAACTGCATGAGAGGTGCAGACAGTGGGACCAAGAGGCACGCGATGCTATAAAGGCACAAGCCACAGAAGCACACGCTGCTAGTTACAGCCATCATTATCTGCTTGTGGAGCCCCTGGTACTGTGCGTCTTATATGCAGGTTCTCATATATTGTAAACTCCTAGTGCTGCTAATACCCCAAAACTCAGACCCCTGATCACATTACATCTCCATTCCATTTGCACCCCTCTGAGTCAGCACATTAAGGCTACTACTGGTCACATTTTATTTAAAAACATCACAAGTGTTTGCTCAATTCTGAATCTGCAGGTGCGTAATAGTCCAGCAATGTATTTG